>NC_072447.2:150897954-151200984 GCF_028878055.3 Symphalangus syndactylus | reverse complement strand
GTCACTCTACTAATGAGGTATGGAAACAGGCTGACAGACTGCTTTATGGGGCAGTGCTATTTCCAGATCAGTTCTGGCTGTGTAAGGAGGGAACAGCAGCAGATAACCAGGGCAAAAGAAGAAACAAGAATGATATCCCCACCTCCCATTATACTTGTACTTTTTCAAAGCAGATCTCTTTTTTGATTTTTAAGTATTAAAGCCTGTATTAAGTCATTCAGTAGAAATTATGGCTAGGATTTCTCAATGACAGAACAGGAGCAGAGCAGAGTAAGAAACAGGCAGACAGAATACAACTGAAAAAGATATAACTCATGATGGATTTCCTAGCAATTGTTTACATTTGTGCATGTTATTTGATTAACATTGTGGCTTAGAAAATGTAATCAAGTAACCATTTTTGAAATTCATTCATTCAACAAACATTTATTGAATATCTACTATGTGCTAAGTATTTGCTAGGTGCTTGGGATACAGAGAGAATGAGGTATTCCTTGCTCTTAGTGAGCTCACAGTCTGGTAGAGGACATAGAAACATAACTGAATCACTACAATACAATGGAGTCGGTGCCAATCAGGGCATATAGAAGGTGCCAGAGGAGCCAAGACAAAGGGGTTTTTAATTAAGCTGAGGGGATCAGGGAAGCTTTCACAGAGAAGGTGACAACTGACCAGACCTGAAGGAGAAACAGGACTTCACCAGGAAGACAAGGGAGGGTGGGGAAAGACATTCTAGGCTGAGGGGACAGCAAGCCAAAAAGCAAGGAAGCGTGATAAAGCATGACATGACAGGGAACCACAGGTAGTCCCATATGGCTGGGATTTCAACTGCACATGAAGAAGTAGTGGAATATGTAGCCAAAAAAAGGAGCATGAAACTAAAGGGTGAAGAGCCTTGTATGTGTGACTAAGAAATTTGGACTTTTCCCTGGAAGTGATGAGAAGGTACTGAATAATCAAAAGCAGGGAGTGAAATGGTCAGATCTGCCTGTTAGATGAGCCTGCATGGATGGTATGGAAGAGAGGTGAGACTAGAGGGAAGGACACCAGTCAAGAGGGGCTCTCACAGCAGTCCACTGAAGGCTCACAGGTGATTCAAAGGCAGTGGGGGTAGAGATGACAGACTAGAGAGATACTTAAGAGGAAGCTTGACAAGACTTGATGAATGATGATACAAAAAGCAAAACTGCCTCAGAAATGAAACAATATTAAAAACATACATTCAGAAAATATAGTCAACAGCCCCAGGCCTCCCTCCCTTTATTTTCCCATTGTCCTCTGAAATCACTGCATCTGCTGAGGATAAATAAAGGAAAGAGAGCCAGGGGGCTTATAGGGTCACACTTCTCTAACTCAGATACCACTAACTTGGAATCTGCAACCATTCAGACAGACTGCCTGTCACTCCTATTGAGTAAGAATTTAACCCTACTTTCTTCCTCTGTGTTATGTCAAGCCTTTAGTCACCAGTGACAGGAATCCAATCTAAAGGCAGTGGCTTCTTCCAATCAAGCACTTGAGGTGCAGTAGACAGCCGCTTACATGGTAGTGTCTGAGAGGCAGCATCATATATGCCCCCCACCCAGGGGCCACAAGGCCTGGAATCCAATCATTAGCGATTCATTCCTTAGAAGAGGCTTTGGTGCCTCTGGACTTCTCTTTTACAAGGCAATGATTCCTGAGATGGGTAGGATATTTAGTCATTCTAAACCAGTGGGCTTTTGGTTGCTCGTAAAGCCTTTTGCTTTGACAGAAAGGATGAAGGTAGAATAAAAGGGCTATGTAGATACCTGTGGAGGAAGGAGATGCAGAAGGGAAGATTGATGGATACGGGAGATAACATTAAGATCTTGCCAAGGAATAGCTCTGTAATCACTCAAGAAACTAAAATTCTTAAAGAATGCCTTCTACTTCAGGTTCCAGCAAACCACAGTTCTACATTCTTCTACTTTAAGTAATTTCTGTATTTTAGGTTTAGAATATGCTACTGAGTAGTGAAGGCATATAGTGACTCGCAATCTTCTCATGAACCTCCTCATACTACTTATGACCAATTATAATCTCAAATGTTATTAATTTGTACATAATATTACCACAACTGTATTTTATGAAACTATTTTATAACTCCAACTTGTCATTCACTCAGTCAGACTGACCTTGTCTTTTGTCATTCCAAATTACGGAGATTTAACTGTATTTGCAGCGTGTTAATCAGTTATGTCACAAGTAACAGAAGATCAAAATTCAGACCCTGAACTTGAAGAGTATCCTATACAGCTCATTAAGGTAAATGAGAGCTGCTTGTGAATACTGGATTATAGAGGTTAGAGCAGAGAACTAAAAAAAAGTGAAACCAAACAAAACTTTAAAAATTACTTACTTCACTTGTTTGGAGGATGGTGAACTTTGGCAGTTTAGTCTTTGAACTGGCTGCACTGGGTTTTCCATCCAAGAGTGTTCCAAATGACAGATTCCCAAAGCTGTTCTCAAATTCAATTGAAGGTTTCAGTGTTGGCGAGATGTCCGGTGCCTGGTCCTGGCCATCCATGGGTCTGACGTATGCAGTTGGCTTTTGCTGCCCCATGCTTGTTTTGCAGTAAAGCCCTGGTGGGAAGTTTTGAACTGAAAGGCCACTGCTAGGAGCTAATAAAGAGGAAGCCACTAGGGGAGACCCAGGTGCTTGCACGGCGAATTCAGATTCTTCTGGTGAATTGGATTGAAAGATTTCTTTGAAAGCATCTTCTCCACTAGACTTAGGGTTACTGTCTTCCTTTGTAGATGGGTTTGACTCTTCAACTTCTCCAGTCTGGGGCTGTTCAGCTGGGTAGACAAAGAAGTCTTCCAGTTTGGCTAGAGACTGGTCCTGTGTCAAAGTCTGCATCTTGTTTGGCTGACCACTGGCCTGGCTTGCCAGTACAGTGCTAGGGTTATGACTATCACGTGACCACTCAGGTTTTGATTTTCTGTTGCTGTGTATTAGAGTTGAATTCAGTATCACAACAGAAGGTGGAGGCATTGGTGCTGAAGGATGGGTATTATCCTGGTGAGGTGGAATTATTCTGTTCTTTTGTTCTGGAAAAAAGCTTGGTTCATTTTTGTTGATGGGATTCTGGGGCACAGAATTCTTTGGAATTCCCACTAGGTGATTCTGATTAGAATGATTAGTTAGCAAATCCTTCATTTCATCATAGTTTCCAAGCGTGTTCTGGACTCGGTTGGCAAGTGCATCACCTTTGTTTGTCTAAAATAACAAAAAGATGGGGGTGGGAGGAGAGAGAATGAATAGGTTTGTGTTTCCTAATGTTAATGTTTCAAACAGATGCCCTACGTAGACTATCATACGGGGTTCTTTAAATATGTCTTGCTGCCATATAATTTCATGCTTTTCATGTGCTATGTAAGAAAAAAAATCAAGAACACTATTGAAAAAGCTTCTGGAATGAGCGGGTATGATTAACATTTTTATACTCCCTAGCCAGTCCTTAAACATGTTCATTGAGAAAAACTTTTAAATTACATCATTTATTAATTTTATTAGAAAAATAACTTATTCTGTGACAGATGAGCTGAATTGCTACATTCTACATTGTGATTAACAACTTCTGCTTACCAATCATTGGAGTTATAATGGAATTTTCTACCTATATAAATTTTTGACATATCAGCCTTTGCACCACATTATACCATGAAAAAGGCTTAGGCTATTGGATAAGAAAATCAGTTAAATTGTGCTACCATGACTATAATAAGTTTAGGAAATGAATGGAATTAAACAACATCTAATTGAGCTAACTCATGACTAAAGTGAATCTGATTCCTTCTAATCAAAGAACTGTATGAATTACTAGTGTTTGCCTGTATATTCTGGAATGACTGTGTTTACATATTGATGATTCATACTCATTTACTTTGAAATGATGCAATTGTTCATCAACAGTGACTCAAGCCCTTCTGTGTCTTTTCAATGATTAAGGAAAATTTATTCAAGTATTTAAACTGTTGTTTAAGTAAACCAAAACAAAGTTATCTTTTCAAAGTGATGTTAGCCTAATGTATAGCAGTTAGAGAGGCAACCAAATCATTTTATGGACAATCAGTATACCAGCTACACCGCCCCCTGTAGGATGTATTTGTTCTATTAAAATGGCTGTGATTGTTTTCAAAATAATTATGCTCCTGCATGGGTTTCTGTAATACAGAAAACAAAGTTATCATGACTAAAAAATGGTGGGTAGCTGTATACTTGGAAATGACTTTGATGAAAGCTCAGTTGTTCACCCCCAAAAGTGGCTTTCTTTATTCTATTTATATGCCAAAGAGGTTATCAAAACAAGCTGCTGAATTCAGAAAGCCAAAGGACCTTTTTGTACCTAGGCTGCACTATCCTGGCCCAAGATGTTGCAATGATAGAAGGCTACCAGTATTCAAGGAGCCATCTGGCAACTGGGCCACTAGATGGGAAAAATACCACCCTATGTGGCTTTCAAGTCCCAGAAGCCATGGGCACATTTTCAATGCACAGGAGGGAGTGACCATCTAACCATTGGTACACTCTCTGCTGAAGACAGTTGTTTAACATCTAAGATTTTTCACATGCCCTTAACACAGCCCAGTCTCCTAGTGTACACAGGGAGTATACCTATCCAGGGCTAGCATCTCAGTCTAAACTTGTTGTTTGGCTGTGTGGTTTCCTCTGTATGTGAAGATGGGAGGATATGCAGATGGATAGAGGGCGAAGTGCCAGAAATGGGTGAAGTCGTCTGGGGAAAGAAAACATAGAATGAGAAGATATGGATTGGCAGAGAACCCTGGGAAGCATCAACCTTTAAGAGACTGAGAGAAGATGAGGAACCAGCAAACGATACCAAGAAGGAACAGAGAGAGAATCAAACCAGTAACCTTGGCCTCATTATTAGCACCATCTCCATATACCGTATAATGTATTTAACTCATACCATGTGTGTGTGAAACCATATGAGACACTTCCAAAGAAATGAGGGCAATAGGAGAAATATAAATTTCAAAGATTAAGGAAAAGTATGCTAAACATATGCTAAGGGAGCTCTGTCAGGGACAGATATTTTTAGAAATCAAATAACTATATGTCAATTTTAGTTTGCTTATCCTCCAATCATATATTGCATCATACGCATCCTTAGTACTGAAGTAGTGATTAAACAATTAACATTCTGTATATCCTCAGCTGAATAATCACTCTGTTTTCAAAAGTACATCTGAAAGATATATTTAAAAGTTATAGATGGGTAGAAGTCACTTTTATTTCCTAAAAGTCTCTAGGTTTGTCATTTTTAATGGCAGGAATTACTTTTTAGCCCAGACAAGAATAAACTCTTTGTATATAGTGGTCTCCTTCAACTGAGTTGCACAATGAACCACATGGACAGCAGCCAAAACCAGGCTCCCTGTTCAATCTCTAAATTTAAAACAAAGAAATTTCATTGTGCTGAGGGTCCAACAAGAATCTGATGCAGGCTTTAAACATTTGTAGGTTGTTTTGGCCTGTCAAACAGATTACCTCTTGGGTCAGATGTTTGCCTCATGAACAGTGATGTCTGGCCATATTCAATGATCTGACCCAACAAGGGAAAACAACACCATTTCACTTCCCGTTGGAATGCCTGCATTTCATTATCTGGCTTTCACAGAAACAGAGCTCTGCAAAATCAGAACTTTGTCCCTAGGTGTCATAGAGACTACTGTAATACCTCCATGCCCTGAGAAGTCATTGTAGTCTCCTTAGGGAAACATAATCAGGACTCAAGAACGTGAAAGCTCATTTGCTTACAAGCAAGCTAGTCAAATTCCTGTTCTTGTTTCAGGAGTAAATAAAAGAGGTTCATCTTGTCCTCAGTAGGGAGAACCTTGCCTACTTTGTAATGTCTCTTCACTGACATTTACTTATAATGATCTGGGTTTCTGAAGCAAGCTTAGATATATTTTTCCATATCTAGGTTTTAAAAATACACTTGAAATTAAAAGAATTTCTAAATTGGCCAATGTCTAAAACTGTGTCTATGTGAACAAAATTAGAGGAAAATTGAAATTTCTCTCAATAAGTCTAGAAAATCAACCTTCTACTACATAGTGTATACTATACTTATGATATCTTTTCTTGAATAAAACTATGAGTTCTTAAAGGTCAGAGACTACATTTCACTTATTTTTATATACCCAAGATTTAGCACCATGTCTTGTGCTTGTCGAGTACTCAATAAATTTTTACAGAATCGAACAGGATAAATTAAAATTCATACCCTGTCTATATCAAAATAAAGAATTTGCAATGGCTGAAGTCAAAGGTACATAATAGAAGGCAAAAATCAGGCTAACTTGGTTACTATGATTGAACATTAAATTGAACTTTGAGTTTCCTGGTAGCTAAGGCAAAAAGGAAAAGCTCGTAGGTTATAGAATTATCTTTCATCGAAAGAAGCATATCCTAATTCATTAAATGAGACAAATGGTTGTCTGATAATAAAATGTAAAAAGGAATTCCTCTCATTGATATGTTTACAAGAACACTTGAGCAATGAAACAATTTTTGGGGCCTCGTTTTCCAAAATGATGCAAATATGTCTTCTTGAGGCTTTTTCTTATGATGACTAACTCAGTGAAAGCATGCCTGCATGTGGACTTAGAGGTCTAGGCTAATACAATCCAGGCGTGCAGCTTTCTTGCACAGTAATGACACAGGAGTGAAGCTGTGATAACCTGGAGAAACAGAGGGATGCCATCTCCCTTAGACTAGTTTCCTCATAGAGCAATTGTCTCAGAAGGACGTGTGACAGGAAATGTATAGCACAGTTCAAGGTTGAGTTCACTGGTGATGCTTTCTGAGTTGCTGATTGAAGGAAGATCCATATGGTTTGCATAACAGATGTTCTGTGGCTACAAGTAGGAATTATTGTAGTAGTTCTTAAGACAGACACTGGTAAATTTGAGACCCTCCTGAGGCGGGGTTATGCACAGAGGACACATGGACACAGAGCCTCAAGAAGTTCACCATTCAACAATCAGCACATAATTAGCAGTCCAGTCCAGGTCGCCAGAGTAAGCACTCTACCTTCCCACCACTGGAGGTGGGTAACTGTCAATCAGTTTTTAAATTTCTCAAGATGGAGATATGAGAACCACTGGATAGAAAACCCAATGGGGCCTGAAATACATTTATACACACCTACACAATGTACTCTCATTATACACCATAGCAACTTCTGATTCATACTAAATGTTCTTTTTCACCCTCCAGAGTCTTAGTAATCCTATTAAGGAGCAAAATATTCTTGGTAATCTTGATTGAACATTATAAACATGACAAAAATGAAATTCAGCCATTTCAATCAATTATATGCTTCTTTCAATTTTGCCAATTCTTTACTTCCCGGTCTAGATAACTGGTTGATTCTTTAAAGGTAACCTCTGCAGCCATTATTTTCTAAGTAATCACAATTTCTCTACCATCAGGAAATGCATTTTCCAAGTATTTTCAGGCATAAATTACATGTCTGGTTTGTGGCTCATGACTAACAGCATTCCCTCATTTAAGCTTTTTTGCCTCTCATTACTTCAGGAAATGCAAACTTCCCTCAGTTTGTTTCTAATGCTATCTACAAATCAGTAGTATAATTTCATTGCATGCAAGACTAATGTGCTAGGAGGCTATTGTACCATAGTATTTCTTTTTAATACAAGTAGCAAAATAATTTAAGTTTTGAAGCTCATTTTTTTCTTTTATTTTACTGTGGCTAACATGTGATTTAGTAATTTGTCTTTTTCTAATTCTAGTATTTTTGCAGTTAATCTCTCTAAGCTCTAAGTTTCTATTTCCTTCTTTACTCTAATTATAATAACAATAATACCTGAATTTGTATAGCACCTTACAGATTTCAAAGCAAGGTTTGCCAGGTTATTTCATTTGATCCTTAAAACAACCACGTGAGTCAGCAGAGTAGCTCTGACCTCCATCTGGCCTCTACCTCTGTGTGCCCCAACACAAATGACCTTGGGTAAGCCATTTAATAATCCTCTCTGCACCTCAGTTTCCTCATTCTTATTGGGCTATGAAGAGCCATAAAATGTTACTATTCTTATTAATTACTATGATTCAATCCAGAAAGGAAAAAGAAAACCTATGGATCAGAGAAAGGGAGTTTCTTGTCCACCATCACCCAGCAGGTAAGCTTATCAAGTCTTCTGACTTCCTGTCAGAGGATAAACAACTTCCTGTTTCAAATATGGAATCATGCAGAACTGGATGCAAGCTCTAAATTCGCCATGTATAAGGATATGAAAATGCAAAGAAGCCATCTCGCTTCTCTGAGTTAAAATTCCTCATGGAAAACATGGGAAAGTTGCACACCCCGGTTGTTATAAGGACTAAATGAGCACACACATTGTTATAAAGACTAAATGAGCACACACATAAAACTCTAGCACAGTGCCTAGCAGACAGTAAGCTGGCATGCACTTGTTACATGCCAGTTCCTCACCAAACTTAGTGCACTAACCTAGACAAGTCAAATGGCTTCATATTTTTCAGGCACATTTGAAGACATCCTTCTCAAAAGGATAACACAAACTCCAATTTGAAAATCATATGCTACAAAAGTAGCCCAAGAGAGAAGTTCCCTATCACCAACCAAGTCTAGGAGTGGTCAACATTCTCTCCATTCTAGCAGTGGTAGAGGCAAAGAAAAGAAGGGAAAGAAATTAGCCAGGAACATGAGAGATCATCATTTATCTTTCTGCCAAGAAAGGATAATAGGTCATAGAGATCAGTGTTCATGTTGGCTAATTTATGAACCACTGGGGCTGTTGAACAGATGACTGGACCTTGTTTTAGGCTTCAGGGTAGCAAGAACTTTCCTGAAAGTCCTGACCCACCATCAGGCATGTTTATTCTAAATTTGATAAGCACTCCCACTGCCACCTTAGGGAAGAGCTGTGGTATGTCCTCGTTTCTACCAGTGGACCATGTGCCAGCTCTAGGGCTCCCATGACCACTGGCATGTCCAGATACTCCAAGGGTATCCAGCCCAGTCTTGGTCTGGGGAGCCTTATGGAGGTGCAACATCAGTTCTAGTACTCTGTTACTCCTCATTGTTCTCCCAGGGAACCCTGAATGTGGATGCAGCTCAAGACAACAACCAATCATCAAAGCAAGGGTGAAAGAAAAATAATTATTAGGTCATCAATCACTAGCATTATTCTTTTCCTTCACAGTTTTGACTTAAGAACAAAGGTTTTGGCCGGGTGTAGTGGCTCACGCCTGTAATCCCAGCACTTTGGGAGGTCAAGGTGGGCAATCACCTGAGGCCAGGAGTTTGAGACCAGCCTTGTCAACATGGTGAAACCCCATCTCTACTAAGAATACAAAAATTAGCCAGGCATGGTGAGGCACACCTGTAATTCCAGCTACTTGGGAGGCTGAGGCAGGAGAATCACTTGAACATGGGAGGCAGAGGCTGCAGTGAGTCGCACTGCACTCTAGACTGGGCGATAGAGCGAGACTCCATCTCAGAAAAAAAAAAAAAAAAAGAACAAGGTTTTTCCCCAACAGGAAGCACAGAGGTAACAAGCTACTAATCACACAATAGGCCCTGCCCCACACTATACTAAATCTTCCCATCTATGTCCCTACTTGATGTACCCTTGTAATATCAAGACAGATGGCTTTTGAAACTTCTGAAAATGTTGATAACAGATTTTTTTCAACTGCCTACTCAAAAAGACACTGCTAACATTTAAAAAATGGATCTATATAACAGGCCTTGTGAAAAGATGGCATTTACCTTAAAGGTACAAGACCATCAATTCATTGTGATTTAAAATTATGAAGGGAGAATAAATCAAGAGTTCTTCACCTCATTATAGTGTTGAGGATAGTGTGGATATTGGATTTTAAGAATAAACCTTTTGAGTAAAGCTCATTTTTCTAACCCATCCAAAGATAACATGCAAAACTTATCTCCTTGTTCCTTCTTCAGCTTGAGAAAGGATAAGACAACTACCATGCTTTGACCTCTCTTCCATTTTCTGCAGAAATGACACTGATTGGGAAAAGAAACAGACATCTCCATTGACATTCTGATGAAGTCTTCAGGAGCTCCATTTTCTGCCCTGATTTCTTACACTTCCCCAATCTTCCTTCCCCTCTCCTGCTTTGTTCTCATTCTAATGTTCTGTTCCCACCTTCCACTCCATAGCTCATGATTCCTCAACTACTCTCCATCTTGTATTATTTTTAATCTCCTCCGGGACCTTGCTCAACTTAGCCTCACCCTTCTCTCCTGTATCTTCCCCCTTCTCATTCACCATTGAAGTTATTTGCTTCCCATCAATCTCTAAACATGTTCATGTTTATCTCATTTTTCTAAAAAGCTTCCCTTTATATAATTCCTCCCTTTACTTTCTAATGTATCTTTCTTTCTTTTTTCCTCCAGGCAAAACATTTCTGCAAGATCATATCTACATTGACTGTCTCACTTTCTTTACTTAACCACTTCCCATTTATTCTCCAACCCCTGGCAGTTTGGCATCCCACAATGACCATTGTCATCAACAAATAAAACAACTCTCTGTAAGGTCACCAATTACTCCTTAACTGCCAAATCCAAACAGCCACTTTAAAGTTCTTACCTTTCCTAACCTCTCTGAGGCACAGCAAATCCTTCCTCTATAAAATCCTTTGTTCCCTAGGTTTCTATTAAATGTTTTTTTCCTAGTTCTCTTCCTACCACTCTGATCATTCCTTCGGAGTTTCCTTTCCTGGCCTCTGCTTTCACCACCTCTTTTACCCCTTAAATGGTGCTACTCCCAAGAATTGTTTGTCCTCCTTTTTACTCCATAATCTCTTCAGTGATGGTAGGCATTCTCACAGCTTCCACTGATACCTATAAGACAATAACACCTAAACTTCTCCCTTGACCACTCCCATGAGTTTCAGACCCATATATCCAAGCCTTCTGGATGGCTCTCTCCTGATATCTCTCTAGCATCTCAAAGCCAACACGCTCAAAACTAAATTAATTATTTTTTCTCTACAAGCACCAATCATGTTCTCCTCCTGAACAACTTGTTCATGATACCACCACCCTCTCAAATAAAAAACTTGGGAACCATTAATTCTTATTCCATACTCCCCACATGCAATTAGACACCCAATTCCATAATTTCAACTTCTTTACTCTACCTTAAATCATTCCTGACATAAGCTCCCCTCATCAATTACAATAGCTTCTTTATCTTTCCTTAGTTTCCCCTTCCTCCAACCCACTGTCCACACTGCCCAACATCATCATTCTAAACTGTTCATTTGTCCTGGCCATACCATGACTTAAATATTTGTAATGATTTTTTTCATCATGTAAAAAATTATGTTCAAACCCTTTATAATGAGTTTGAATACAAAGTCTTCGCTGATCTTTCCCTTGCTATCTCTCTGTGACCACGCAGGCATGCCATCACTGGTTCAAATGATCTCTGCCACTCGACTAGGAACTCCTTGCAAACAGAGACTATGCTATTTCTCTTTGTACACTGGTGTAAGGCAGTGACAAGCACATAGTAGGCCTTCATAAATGTTTGTTAAACCAATTATATATCTAAATATATACCTTCAAAGTAGTATACAAATTAACCTGTTGATATGGGAACACTGCTTTTTTAGGGATCATACTATTACTGACAGATTGAAAACCAGTAGCTTAGGTGACCTAAGTTTCTTCATCAGGCTTACCAAACTTGAAAGTTCCTGCAGTGTCTCAATCAAGAGTTGCTTACTTGCTTTGAACAAGGTAACAAGACCCTAGTCTCACCAGTCACCAATCCAAATAGCTTACTCTCTACCCCGAAGTAGTATCTGGGCCTATGCTGTCTTCCTTAAGAACTTTCCGTTTCCAGAAGTCACTGTCCCTTAAAGGGTACTCTTCTAAAATCACAGCTCTTGAAAATTTTCTCTATTGTTGTATTTCTTACATCATTTTTGTTTTATTACAGAAAATTACACAGCTACTACATTTCAATAAAAACCAACCAGCTGCCAGCAATTCAATAAGATTCTTCCATCATAATCTCTTCCCAGTCGCCTCTCATCTCTACCCCAAATAGGAAGTTCAGAAGCAGTCATTGTAAAATCAATACTTGTAGACACAGCAGTTTGATGATTATTGGAGCTACACACTAGCCAGAATATCACTAGAAATTCAACCTAGCTATACTACTCCCCTCTGGTTGAGACAATCTTCTAACCCATGATTATTAACCACCAGGAAAAATGATTGGCTTCTTTCCTTTATTCTAGAACAATGATTTTCAAAGAGCACTCAAACCACTGAAGAGCTGCTAACAACCTAAAATGGAAAAGAAAAACAGTGGCCTTGCAATGGATGACACTGATTGGGAAAAGAAACAGACATCTCCATTGACATTCTGATGAAGTCTTCAGGAGCTGCCTACTGACAATCACGGCAGTAGAAAGTGTCAAGGGGGCATTCCTTGCTGTAGGAAGTGTTGGGCAGAGAGGGGCTCATTGGAAACAGGAAGTCTCACAAGTCTCTCTTCAACCATACTGTGCTCCCGAAAGAAGATGAAATTTGTTTCTGAAGACTTCGTCAGAAACTTACAGTTGCCTCAAATACAGTGTATGTACAAATTTCACTTGTAAAATATATTCCCCTGGAAATGAGTTGGGTGCTTTAAACACAAATTAAATGTTGATTAGTGAGTTCAAAAATGCAACAAGCAACCATTTTCCAGAAAGAAAAATTACATACATATTCAGCTACCTTGTATGGCTCCCCAAAAAGATCAAAGCCTGAAGAAAAGAGATCGTCTTCTTGCTGGACTTCTTGATTCCTCCGCTCCCATTCCCTTTTTTTAAGTGCACTACGGTCTTGTTCATAGTGACTGATATGAAAAGGAAAAGACAAAAAGAGAAAAAGATTAATGAATCATGCAAGTCATTTAAATTTTCCTTGCTGTCAATAATAAGAAAAAAATTCAAGTCAACTTGCTGCCCAAGTTGACACTGCATAGAGAGCAGATAATCCTTTTCATTACACCTATTGAGTTTAAGATCCTGACCAGCTCTTCAGAATAAAGAAGAAAACAAAAACTTGCTTATTTGAAATGATATTCATGACAAGCAAGTAAAGCAAAATTCTCTTCCCTTGTCCTTGTTTGATTATTATAAGCAATTACATACTCCCCAAAAGTCAGTCCACAGTGCAGTAAAGTACTTAATTAAAGTTACATTGTGTTGGCCAACTACCTAGGGCTCAGAATCCGCAGATGTCACAAAGTCCTAAGGGAAAGGAATTATCAAAGTATGGAGCTGAAGATAAATTGGAATTCTGTCCTGAGCCCATAGCCAAAGTGAGCTTGTTTTAATGAACTCACAAGAGAACTTAAGGGCATTTTCGGAAGTCCACAAAAAAAAAATCACCAAATCACCTACACTTCTTTTTGTTTGGTTGTTGTGGTGTTGGTCTTCTCACAGTTTTCTTCAAAGGTGAATGGAAGCCTTTTTGGGAAACTCTTCACAAAAAAAAAAGGGGTCTGACTTGAATAACAAATGACTAACTATGGATGAAAAAAAGGAGGTGTCAAAAGCCTTTAATGACATCAATGAACAAATGTTTTATAAAGACTAACTGTGACTCTCATCACATTTCAGGCCTTCCCGTTGGAGGATAAAAAGCTTCTAAACAATATTTAAGATCTATTCCAGGCCTTTTGGTTTTATGGAATGGAATGCTTCCTTACTAAGAAAACAATTATTTTCTTCATCATGAAGACTGCAAATTAAACCATAATCTATAAGTCTCGTAGTGGTGTATCTTATTTTATTCATTGGGCTTTTTTCATGCTTTTGATGTTAACCTTACTCGAAGTGAGTATATATACACTGAGCAAATTTAAATTACATAAATGTACATAAAATGCCTAGCAGGTGTTGGATAAATGTTGGTTTCCTTCCCCATGTTAATATTCCCATGTTAAGACTTAATTAGATAATTGGCATGCAAATGAACATAATAGCTAAAGGAATTACAAGAGATCTACTGATATAAAACTACAGTTGACAGGCTTTGACTATATCCGAAACCTTAATACCTGTCATTGGTAGGCTAGTTTGCTCAAAGTAAGAACCTAGAACATAAACTATCTGTGCAGCTTAACTAGATGTTGATAAACATGGAGTGTACAATGCCACTACACTTAATCATCCACTTTTCTTCACAGGAATCCTTGAATGGTCACATTCAAAGTGACTTTGATAACTTTATCTCCTGGATAAAGAACACTCATTTCTCCATGAAAAAACAGCAACAACATTTATAGGATGTTTAAATGCACATTATACTTTCATAATACAAACAACATCAGATACATTAAAGCTCACCAGACCATTCATGAGTATATTCAGCAAATGTTATCACTGTCTGAGTAAAGCAAAGAAAACCTTCAGAGTTCTACCCAAAGCCAGGGCCCCACATCTAGGCCTCGCCTGGTCAAGGAAGATATCAAGTCCAGATATTGGAAGCCAGCCTAACATTTGTAGTCTCAGATGCCCTCCATAGGTATTAGATTTTCTAGCATCATCTTTCATTTCCATTCACAAGTTGAACTCAGAACCCCAAACAATTGCTGTGTGTCTCAATGTCTCCATGTTTGAGACGGACATGGAAACAATGAGGCACAGTAACATCTTCAGTCCGTTAAGTGTGGCGCTTGTGACTGTACCTCAACGCCATAAATTGGCTGTGTGTAATCCAATCCCATCAATTTGTCCAAATGTAAGAAAGACTGGGTGTTACGGGGTGGGTAGAGTAACAAGTTAAAGCAATATTTAGTGAGGGCAGGGTTGTTACAAAGGAGAAGGACACTTAATTTCTTTGCTTTCCATAGCAGATTAGTATCTACACACAAACAAGAACCAAAGTCTTTTCCTTCTGAGTAATGCGAGCAGGATGTCAGTTTTCTAGCTATCTGTTCATTTCGTGCACCTGACAGCTCAGAATGACAGGCCCATAGATCACATTTAATTCTCCCATGAAGAGAACTGAAGTGATTTGGTCTCTTGGCTTTGCAAACTACCTTCCTTCTCCTCCGAGGGAAAGATATAATTAAAACCCTGAAGGAAAAAGAAAGGAGAAGGAGAAGAAAAGGAAACGTGCTTCAACTTGCATGACAACCTTTCAAATGATCAGCAGTAAGGGCACTTTCCGTGCTTTAGCCCTGGCTTTGATTTGTTAGGAGGCTCTTGGCTGCATTTTGCATCAGTTCATTAGCTACCAAATTCCAGACACAAATTTGAATAGCAGATTGAGTGTGCACGCGGGTGTTATCTGTTGCAAGCAAAACTGCCTGCTGCATTTTTTAACACATCCAACAAAGAACAGTTAATTCTCATATCTCTGGCAAGAATGAATTTAATCTCTACAGAGCTCCACTGTTCTTGGAAGGCAACCAAATATCTCCAACTTTTTCCTTTCTTGCTCAGCATGGCGTTGTATTGAAGGCTTCACACAGTGAGGTCTAATGAGTAATGAACTACATGGTGATGAGGCTTTCAGTTTATAACGTCACTGATTTCTGACTGAAACCAACATTACTAATTTGAAGCACCAGCTAATTAAAACCACAGCTCTGTATTTAGCCTCTTGTTATACCTACTGCAGTTTACAATTATGAGGACCTCTTTATCTAGTCAATTAAATTTCTTATGATTCAGGCAAGTTGTGTTTGAACCTGTGAGCCCTGCAGAGGCTGCAGGAAAGTATATGCCTGTCCCCTGATAATTCGATATATCTTTATACACCCAGGCCTGCTTTCCAAAGGAAAAAGAGCGCCATAGCCCACGAAGAAATGCTCAAGCCAAAATCCTGAATTAATCATCATATCATCGGTATGAACAATTCAAGTTTATTCTCAGTGATGAAGAGAGGATGAATTGATCTTATCAATCAGCATGAAAACCCATGTTCATACTGAGAAGTTAAGCCAAAAAGCTCAACTCAAGGATTCATCACTCTTAGCAAGTTAGGATATTTTTCCAACTTTTTTCTCCTGGATATAATAAAATTGGTCACATTATGATAATATAAAAACTGACCACTCAAAACCAAATTTACTATGAATTAACCAAAGGCCTTAGGTTTCTCTCTCTCCAGGTTACCTTTTTGGAATCGCTATTTCATTGATATCCACACTAGCTGACTGGAAAAGGTCAGAAAGAAGAATAAGTTCCATTTAACTACTTTGTTATTCGCCCTGGTGTAAGGCATGATGGTGAGAAGCTTCTCTCTATCATAGGATTTTTTTTCTTTTCTTTTTTTTATTTTTAGACGGAGTTTTCCCTCTTGTCGACTAGGCTGGAGTGCAATGGCGTAATCTCAGCTCACCGCAACATCCACCTCCCGGGTTCAAGTGATTCTCCTGCCTCAGCCTCCCAAGTAGCTGGGATTACAGGCACCAGCCACCACGCCCGGCTAATTTTTTGTATTTTTAGTAGAGGTGGGGTTTTGCCATGTTGGCCAGGCTGGTCTCGAACTCCTGACCTCAGGTGATCCACCTGTCTCAGCCTCCCAAAGTGCTGGGATTACAGGCATGAGCCACTGCACCCAGCCCAGGATTTTTATATTAGCTGTGTTTCACCCACCTGTGTGCTTCCCTGGCCACCACAAACAGAGGAACTGCCCTCATTTACAAAAGAGGAAACTAAGGCCCTCCTAAAATGAACAGAGGGAGCTTCCTCAAGCCATCATCAAGCTAGTGGCAAAGGAAGATCTGAATCTGTTTCTTCCATGTTCAAGTTCAAGTAATATCTTCTCCTAGCCTTCTCCTTCTCTCAGACACTTGAAACTTATCTTGTATGTAGATAACTCTCATTTTGCTCATTAAAAGCCTCAGGTACATTGGTGGGACATGTAGATTCTGTGAGATCTAGAAAGTTCAATTATGCCATCTTCATTAGCACACAGTGGTAGCCCATGCAGGCTGACAATGCAGGCTAGTCTTTTACAACAGACACTGTTTAAAACAGGAAGAGAGTTTAGCAATCATCTAGTTGCAGTGCCCTCATTTTACAGATGAGGAAATAGAACTAAGGTAAGGTAATGGGCCTCACAGCGGGTTTGTCAGAGAACTAGGAGGCTGGAACTCAGGCTTTCACATTCTCAAGCTACATGGTTTGTCCCTTCTGCCTCCTGTGTTTCCATCACACTTCAGAATGAAGATGAGTTTCACATGCACTCCACTGGTCACCTTTCCTTAGGACTGCATTTTATTAGAAATTGGCAGTAGGGAAAAACTTTAGGGATTTAATTTGGATTCGAGTATAGATAAACCACTAGTTTCCTTATATCAAAATGTACAGACCCTAAAGGGATTATAAAAATTAACTGCATCTGTGGGGAA
Source organism: Symphalangus syndactylus (assembly GCF_028878055.3). NCBI lineage: Eukaryota > Metazoa > Chordata > Mammalia > Primates > Hylobatidae > Symphalangus > Symphalangus syndactylus. Next base: position 151,183,542 of record NC_072447.2, on the reverse strand, counting down.
GAGGCTGGGCGAGGGAGAGTAAAAACCAGTTTCAGTCCATTTGGTTCATATATTTCATGAAGTTAATACTCATTGTTTACCTAATTTGGTTATTTTACAAAGCCACTTGGGGAAACTTTAAAAAATTGATATTTTAAAATGATAAATTTGTTTTAAAATACTGCTAATATATGATTTACTGTAGTAATGGGGTACATGAAGGTAAATAATTCAGCCTCACTTGTTTTCCAGTCCAACTACACTAAATACCTTTATTTGGCTAATATCTTTGCAAAAGCATAAAAATACATATTTAATCCACTCAAAGGACAATCATAAGCTATCACTCACTTCCTGTGGTTCTTCTGAATGAACCCCTGCCTTCTATAACATGTATAGATATTTATCCATATTATATGTTCCAGAGTGTCAGGTGATACTTTTTCTATACCCACTCCTATTTTGAATTTGACACTGATCTAATCTCTACATAACTTCTTTTTGTTAAGAAAAGAAAATCTCTGCTATCCAATACCTTCAAACTTAACCCACATTATGTAAAGTGCTAAATTCAAAACTATAAAAACAGCTCAAAACAGGCCATCATTATTTTACACATATAGAGTAAAAACACAAGAACCTTGGATCTGGAGGTGTGCAAAAGAATAGGAGGTAAGCGGCCTTGGAAAGGAATTTCTAAAACCAGTAGAACCTCCTCAGCCATATTTAATGGTGAGACTCATGAGGAACTCAGCATACCACCACTCTCTTCAGCAAATGAACTATCTCCCTGCAAACACTGTCTCTCATGAAAAATAATCAAGAAGAGAATGAAAAGGTGAGAAACACACAAGTTTTCAGCTCTAGACAGCTGCCCATCTGATCATTCCAATTTGTTTTTGATTTTCCTTTAAATCTGTGGTTTTTAAATTATGTAGACATCAATAGTCCAGAAGTCCTGGCAGAAACAGGCTTAATATTTCAATGTAGGAGCATCTTGGGACTACCTCATCCCCTCCATTTCTGAAAATGGAAGCAAAGATTCAGCCCATCTGCAAAGCCTGTCTAATCATCCTCCAATTAAGTCAGGCAGACCCCCCAACAGCCATCCCTCCTACCTTGTTTCTGTATCCCCTGCTTTGCTCCTTTTCTAGTCCTCTCTTTTCATTAATAACAGCTTGATTGAGATATAACTAGTATAGCATACAATTTCACCCATTTAAAGTGTACAATTCAGTGGTTTTTAGCATATTCACAGAGTCTTGAAACCATCACCATGATATAATGTTAGAATATTTTCATCAACTCAAAAAGAGGCTCTGTACACTTTTAGGTATCATCCTGTCCTGCAATCCTACCATCCAGCTCAGCCCTAAGCAACCACTAATCTACTTTCTCTCTGAATGAATTTGCCACTTCTAGATACTTCACATACATGGAATTATGCAACATGTGGTTTTTTGTGCATGGCCTCTTTCACTGAGCATACTGTTTTCAACGTACATCCACACTGTAGCATGGGTCAGGACTTCGTTTCTTTTTATAGTTAAATAATATTCCACTGTATGGATATTCCTGGTCCTATGATATACTGTGCTCATTAAGAGGGCTCAATCTTGTTTTTTTCTAATGATTTAACCAGGATTCTCTAAGTCTCCCATTAGACTTTTCCCTCTTTAAGGTCAGAGGTTTTTAAGTCACTGCATCCTCCAACTGAACATGAATAACCTTTCTGTACATACATAAGCAATGGTCAATGCAAATGTCATAAGGAAAACATATTTGCTTTTTTGAAAAAAAGTGTGTGGCTTAGGCTTTGGACAAAATTATTTTGACTGGCCTACCAAACACTCAAGAAGACGTTGTCATCTCTCTAACAAATACCAAATACTCAAGCTGCAAAGATAATTTAATACACTTGGGAACGGTAAAAACCTAACCTGATGCCAATCAAAGAAACAGATTCTGTTGTTCCCAGGTAGAAAGCTTTAAGGAATTTTACAATGTGTCCAAAAAAGATGGCATCCAGATTCAGATGATCTGGGACAGGCTCTGTCTCTTTCACTTACAAGTTTCTTGTTCATTAATAAATTGCTTTACATTTAAAGCCTCCGTTTCCTCCTTTGTACATGAAAATAAACTTTATGTCTTCTCTGCATGCAGTTAGTGTAAAGATTACGTATGATAGTTATCAAAAAAGGCTTCTGTAAACTACTAATGACTGCTCACATTTAACAGATAAGATGACTGACACCCTGATAAAGCGATATGTAAATCTCTTTATAGCTTTTGGGTCCTCTTTACTCTGTAAAAACACAGCAAAATTTCATGGTTGCTGAAGTCTGAAGTCTTTCTAGTAACAGATTAAGTTAATTTCATTAGATATCCTTTACGAATTTTTCTCTATAGACTCAGATATGACCTTTGAGACAGAGACACTAAGTTGGTCAATTTAAAAATGGAATTCACAAATTAATAATGACTTGAAATTTAAAATAATAACTTTTTAAATGTTTCTAAATATTTCTTCTATCACTTGGTTCACAATTTTGGCTGCCCATCGGAATCATCCAGAAAAGATTTTATAAATCTCCAGGCTCAGGGCCTACATTAGACCAACTGCATCAGGATCTCACAGTGAGTCCCAGGCATCACATGGAAAATAACTCCTGGTCTTTATATTAATAGATGAATTTCTTTATTTGACCCATTTGGGCATATCAAAATCTGACAAACTTAACCTGAAGAGATCATTTGTCTCTTTATTTCATGAAGGAAAATCAAGGACCAAACACCTTTAGGAACTAATGTATTCTACTATGTAGAAATATACATTGCTGGTATATGTTGGGAAAAGTGCCTTGAAGGTGAAAGCAGTTATTATAAGAATAGACTTGTGCAGAAGAACAACAATAACACTAATAATTACTATCTGTTGATTCCTTGTTTATGCCAGCCACTGTTCCAGGACTTTTATGAGTATTATCTTATTTAATCCTCAAAAAACTCTGAAGTGGTATACCATCCTCATTTTGCGGATGAGGAAACTGAGATACATGAGACACAGGGAGGTTAACGTGCTCAACACCATACAATTAGTCAGTGGTACAAAAACACAGTAACCGCTGGGGCTGTGAGAATCCAGAGGCCACCCTCTTGGTCATAAAGATTCTAGTCTTACTCACAGAAGAGAAGGGCACTCTATTCACAGAGAGGCACATCCACATATTTAAGCTCTGCTCACACAACATGCACAGTGCAATTGATCCAGAAGGTATGTCTAAAATCTTAACTATCTTCAGAATATCTCGGCTTCTCAGGGGCTATTAGAGCATGGTTTACATTCTTCTCAGAAAAGCAAGCATAGGTAGACACTCAAATGGATATTGATTGTCAAAAATATTGTAAGAGTGCACTAAAACTCCATTTTCAGGGGATTCCATTTTAATGGAAATGCCACTTTTATACAGAATGACCATGACTCTAGCAACCCAAAGGTTCCCATCTGCCTGCAGCAGTATTCAGCATATCAACCACTTTGTATGCCAATTAAATGTCCTCTGAAAGCAACCTCTCCAGTGAAATTAAATTCTTTTGTCCTCATACACTGTAACTGTTGGCTAAGAGATACGGTCCAATATCCCTGACTGCTTGAGACGGGTGCCTATCTCCTCAACAAGTGTTACTTCCCTTCTCCCCCAAGCAGCTCAGAACGTGTCAGTTATCCCTTTACAACTATGGAATGTCTGATTTTATCTCCTTGAATCTCATGTCAAGCACATCCTTGTCCTCTTCCATATGCACATACCCTACTACAGCTCTATTGCACAATAGATATCTAAGGATCCCTGAGTTTTTTTTCTGCTCTTATAACATGCTCTTAGATTACATGTCTGATTTCCATTTTTATAGAAAATCATTTTAAAATAACTTTAGTTCTGACCTATTAATTAAAAATGAGGCTTCACTATCACTTCATATGGCTCATTGACCCATTTGTAACAGAAACCAGTGCCTTACAAGTGCCTCACACTCAACATGGCCAAACCAAGAGAGCTGCAAACAACTGCATGACTTGGAAGCTTATAAAAATACTTCCTGAAGACTAGTAGGGGCCTTGAATGGATGTCAAAAACCAAGCAAATATGTAATCGGATAGTGAATATAGCAAATGTATTCATTTATATTTTATGACTTTTGAATATGATCAAAAATTTAAACTACTGTACATAAAAATCAAATTGATATAAAACATTCCCGCTTCCACTCTTGTCAGCATCCACCCTGTTCCCCATTGCCAATCAGAGGTAACAATTTTTTACATATTTCCTGTTTCTTCATGTTTCTTCCAATATTTCTTCATTCACTCTTTACTGTCAATTTGAACCAATGTCATTTATAATTCCCTATCTAAATCAATCAAAGTTGATACTAATGCTGAGCTTTAAAAGTTACTAGATCTAATTCTTGATTTACTTCAGGAGGATGCTTTCCACAACCAGAAATGGTCCCATGGATTTACGAGAAAGGAAGCAGAGAGGCAGTGACAAGCTTAGAATACTTGTGATGGCTCTAAAGTACTTCATGGTTTATTTGAATTCTGGCTTGAGGCAAGGTTCAGTTTATGGAATCTGTGGTGCTGCTCAGGAGTACACAGTTGATGTCATCAATGAGGTCTTCCTTCTCCTCTTCCTTCACCTCCTCCTTTTCCTCTTTCCTCAGGCCTGCCTGCCCTAGTGAGGCAGGCATAGTAACCCTGCTCAGTGGCCCAAGGCTTAGCTTGGCCCTCTGTTCTTGATGAGCCCTTGTCCTGTCCCAATGTGTCCTGGCTTCATCCCATGCACCACGTCCCAAGCTCCATACCAGTTTCTTCTGCAGCCAACTTACACAGAACAGCTCTGTCTTTCAAATTAGGAAAAAGCTACCTGAAGTATTTCCTCTCTATGCCCATTAAATATCAGGAATTCTTTTCCAAGTCAAAGTCTTAATATAACCTTCTGGCTTCTCATAAGTGACACTTTTAAAAGGTGTTTTATTTTCATTTAGCTAAAAGCAAGGCAATTTCAATAACTACTTAATTTAAAACAATATTTTCTCAGAAATAGTATTCTTAATTACTTTTAAACTAAGGAAATTAATGCCCTTAAGGAGCAGTTTATAATTGACAATTTTAAGCTGACTCTGTTTTGACATCTCAACAAACCCTTTGATCCACCTGCACTCACTAATTTTTGCCCAGGCAAATTCTACCCCCTATAGGCTTAACCTTTTGGCCCTGCCTCCTTCTACCACGCACTCCTGCAGAGCCCCGGCCTGAGTATGAGAGTAGGGCAGCACCAAACTGTCATGACCGTAGGCTTGCTTTCTCATGTGGACCTATAGGTGTGACTCTTCCCTAGGTTACACTTCTCCCTCTTGCCCTAACAAGGTACCCGACTAGAATCAGGGTAACCCTGCTGTGAGTTAAATTGTGCCAACCCACAATTCCTATGTTGAGATTCTCATGCACAGTACCTCAGAATATGACATTATTTGGAAACAGGGTCACTTCAGATGTAAATGAAGTTAAAATAAAGTCATACTGGACTAGGGCGGGCCCCTAATCCTATAAGACTGGCATCCTTATAAGAGGAGAAGATGTGAAAACAGAAACACAGAGAGAAATCTATGTGAAGGTAAAGGCAGAGATCACAGTGATGCTTCTACAAGCCAAAGAATGCCAAATATTGTCAACAAACTACCAGAAACTTCATACTTCATTCAAACTTCAGGGGTATTAGGAAGAATTAGCAGATTCTTCCTAATACTCGTCACAAGGAACCAACCCTGCCAACACCTTGATTTCAAACTACCAAATGCATGCACCTACAGACTGCATTTCTGAGCCAGTTCACAATGAAATCTCCAGGTCTCCTCACAGTGCGTGCAGATCATCTAGACCTTGTCTTTTTTTCTCTATATTGCACTCGATCCATTCTAATCCTGTCCCTTCTACTCTCTCTGGCACAACTCTCCTTTGGCTTTCCAACTCATTCTTCTTTCTCCCCTTTCCTGCTATGTCTGAAAGAACTTGTGGGTGTTAAATGAAACTGTCACTAGAGAGGAATAATGCATTTCTGCTTCCCATTTATCTGGAAACATGCCAAGCTCAGTGTTCAGCTCAAAATAAATATTTTTCAACGGAATGAACAAATGACAGGCTAACATATTTTTCTACCTAAGTTCAGTGACAAATGTTGACAAAATATTAATTAATACATTAATTTGTCTATTTAATCAACAAACACTTACTGGATATCTACGTCATGCCAGGTACCATGTTTAGTGCTCAGAAAAAAAGAAGAAAAAGACATAATAAAAGCTTTTGGGAAATTCACAGCCCAGAAGGAGAGGCAAATCCATTCCAAAACAATTGCAGTGCAGAGTAACACATGTTATAACTTTATGAGGAAAGTGCCATAGGAACACTCTCAGGTTGGCTTGGGGTAGGAAACAAAATCAGCCAGCTGTGTTCCAGCTGGGACTTGAACACTTCAGCTAATTCAAGTACACATGAATGAAGTGGTATTAAAGATGATACCATGGGACAAACATGGAAGAGTGAACAAGAGATCTACAACACTGGAAGGAAAACAATAAGAATTTCTATGCCTCGGGGAAGCTGGAAACTGATAATTTGGCCTTTGCAAATGCTTGTATTCTAGGGTAAAACCGTAACTTCATTTGAGATACCCAGTGACAGGAAGATCCTTGAAGAAATGGACAACTGAGATAAGCATGTGAATGGTTAACTCATAAAGAATAGATGAGATTCTTAAAGGAAAATATTTATTGTTTTGTGTATTATAGCACATTGTCTCTCGATATGATTAGTTATCAGTCTCAGTTATCCAAAACTGGTATGAAATAAAGCATTTACGCAGTTATGTTTCATTGATGTCAGCTAGGAGAGCATGAAAATCTCCATGAAGGTAGGTAATTGATGTGTAAATCAGAGCTCAATCACTTGGTAATAGAAATGGTCCCACTGAAAATATGCTTGTTGAACACAATCACATAGAAGCCAGAGGGAGGGAGGGAGGGAGACGGTAGAAGGCTTATGTATTAAAAATGATAATAATTGGCAATTTGTGCAATTTTCTCTTCAACAGAGGGCTGCTGTCAGAAATGCTTTAAGCAAGTTGTGACCAGTATATTCTGATAGTTTTCTTCTGTTCTAATGAACTGTTTCTGTTTTATTTAAATGTTTGGAGACCTTGTTGTGGTGTTTAAAAAGCAAATTAAAACAACACACCCTTCTTTTGAAACATGACACATGTAAATGATATCAGTGATAGTAATTTGGTTAACAATGCTTCTTCTAGGCATGCTATTTTTAATAAAATTCTTCTGTAACTTTGCATTTGCTCTCTGAAGGACAGTGAATAAAAATGGACAACACCTTGCAGTTTAATATTTTAATATTTCATATTTTAAACAAAACTTACTATCATTGATGAAATAGCTCCTTTTTCTATCTGCATTAGAATCATTATCTTTAGTACTACTTAAGGTGGTATGATAGTGTTTACTGGCAGATTTTTCTTCTCCTCTACTATCCTCATTGAATAAAGAAAACATTCTCGGCACCAAATACTGCCACAGAGGAAATTTACAGTCCACATTCCTACCAATTAATATAAAACAGAAAATGCTTGCTTTTCTTCTTTCTTTTTGACTCAATTTGAGCCATGTTTATCCTTTGCATCTTGTGTGGATCCAATGGATTTACCCACTAGTGCGTAATTCATTCTTGAGCCTCAGCACTGCACACACACATGCATACACCCTTACACACACAATAAACATGTTATATGTGGCAGCATAGGAGAAATTCCATTGGCACAAATGTTTTCTGTTGTGGAGGTGAGAGGCCTCTGCTTACCTGGGGTCACCAGCTCAGCCTTCCATTCAAAACTATGTGGGCACCAATTGCTTGTCTCCTATCTAGCACTGGGCCTTAATACAAATGTTCTTACTTTGACCAAATGCTTGTATCAAGCAAACTAGCAGTAGGTAGTTAAGCAAGTGACGGGTGGAGCTGGGGGTATATTGAGATGATATTAGCCTTATCTGTCATGGCTGAATTTTTTTTGAAGGTGAATAAATTCACAGATTATTGATGTCATTACCAAATAAACAAATGAACAAATATGGGGCATACTGGGATTTTAAAATGTTTCTCTTTTGAGAAACAACAGACTCTTCCACTTGCATGGTACTTTTCACTGAGCAATTCCTTACACAAATACGATCTTACACAAAACTTGCAGCAATCTTGAGAAATAGGCCAGACAGGCACTCTGACTTCCCATTTCACAGATGAATGCACTGAGACCCAGAGGGGCTGACTGCTTAGCATTCACTGTCACTCAGGTAATGCGGGGCAAAACCAGAATATGAATGCAGATTGTCTGAGTCCAGGTGCAGTTAATTTTTCTTCTATACCACCCCCTGCTGTCATTGTAAAATGCTTTCAAATTCTGTTTATCTAGAACGTAGAAAGAGGTCCTAAGTGTTAGAGCAAAGGGACATTATTTTAAGGTTTTTAGAGAGTAGCTTTCTTTGGGTGATATAGTTTGGATATTTGACAAAAAGCACCAAATCTCATGAGGTGCTTAGGTCACAGGGGCAGATCCCTCATGGCTTGGTGCTGTACTTGCCATAGTGAATGAGTTCTCATGAGATCTGGTTGTTTAAGTGTGTGGCACCTCCCCTCTCTCCCTTGCTCCTTCTTTTGCCACGTGAGGTGCCTGCTCTTGCTTTGCCTTCTGCCATGAGTAAAAGCTCCCTGAGGCCTCCCCGAGAAGCCAAGCCATGTGTGAACCACCTGCAGAACAGTGAGCCAATTAAACCTCTTTTCTTTATAAATTACCAAGTGATATGGTTTGGCTCTGTGTCCCCACTCAAATCTCATCTTGAATTGTAATCCCCAAGTGTCAAGGGAGGGACCTGGTGGGGGGATGATTGGATCATGGGGGTGGTTTCCCCCATGCTGCTCTCGTGATTGTGAGGGAGTTCTCACAAGATCTGATGGTTTTAAAGTGTGGCAGTTCCCCTGCTCTCTCCCCTCCTGCCACCATGTAAGACATGCCTTGCTTCCCCTTCTCCTTCCACCATGATTATAACTTTCAGGGGCCTCCCCTGTCATGCGAAACTGTGAGTCAATTAAACCTCTTTCCTTTATAAATTACCCAGTCTCAGGTAATGTCTTTATAGCAGTGTGAAAATGGACTGAAATACCCAGTCTCAGCTATTTCTTTACAGCAGTACAATAATGGACTAATACAATGGGTTATCATTATTAATTGACTAGCTAATAGATAATTGTGCTTTTATGGAAAACAAAGATATGGAAGAACATACAAAGAATGGACTTTTAGAAGGAGGAGGTCACGTGGTGGAAAGACCCGCGAGAATGATTCTGCCATTTAGAGATTGTGTGACCTGGGGCAAGTTCCTGGACTATTCTGAGGCTCTGTCTCTGCAGCCTTCTAAAAAAAAAAAAACCCAGTTATCCAAAGAAGCATAAAATAAACCGGAGGATAAGATACAATTGTAATGAAATAATCCAAAACTCCACTGATCAATCTGAGCCACTAGCCAATCTGAGCACTGGAAATGTGGTTAGTCTGTATTAAGATGTACTATAAGTGTAAAATATATAACAGATGTCAAAGGCTTAGTATGTAAACAATATTAAATATAGCATTAATAATTTTATACAGACACAATTATGAAATATTTTGCATACATTGAGTTAAAATAAAATGTATTAATTTCATCTGTTCCTTTATACTCCTTTTTAATATGGCTGCAATTCAAACTCACATATGTGGCTTGTATCTGTGGCCCACATTATATTTCTATTGGTCAGCACTAGCCTAAAAGTAGAAATTTTCTAGGTCTACTTAATAAGTCACTTAGAGCTTAAACAATATTGCTTTCAGTGCTGTGCCTCAGGACAATAAAAAACTGTGCCTTTGGGTTTGTTGTAACAGTCTAACCTATGCGGCCTTATGCCATCCTGTTTAATTATCTCCCCTTTTCTATTTTCATTTCTCCCCATCAATCTACTTTCATCTGGATCTGGGGCACATATGCCAATGTTGATTTTCATGACTGCTGTATTGTCTAATTGGTACATTGTTGATCAATAATATGTGAGGTGTTGAGCTCTGTTTGTGTAATATGTTTAATATGCTTCTACCCAATGCACCATATGGAAGCAGTGCACTGCATATTATGAGTGTATTAATGCTAAGACCCAATTGAGCATCACTGGTGCATAGTTAACTAGTACAACAAAATTATGCTAAGTAGTTTCTGAACATCGTGGTCCCTAATATTTTTAATGAACATCACAAACAGTGTGCTGGTATGTGGGAACCAGTGCGTGCCCTTCTCTGAAATATTTAAAGATCCTAAGCACTATTCCGGGATTAATGTAAATTGCCTTTTATAAGATGAAGTCATTTTTCAGGCACAGAAGCTAAAAAGACTAAATAATTGAGTCGGACAATCTACCAATAACTGTGTCTTTAAATCTAAACTGTGCAGTTTTGAAGCCTTTTATGTCTGTTTTTTTTTTCCCAAGGTACTTAGAATAGCTGGAAAAAATTTTGATTCACATAAGCCACCAGGAGTTTTTTTCTACCTGTTTCACATACATTTCACACACAACTTTTAGAACTCCCTCAGTTTACTGATACTTTCTTGGAAAATTGCTAGCCAATCTATCAAAATTAAACTCTGCCTTTTAATATAAAACAATCTCTTATTAACACATACTGTTCAAGCCAGATAAATCAGCATCCCGCAAGGATGAATCATTTTATCACAGCAACTCACCATTCACATGCTTTGATAGATGCAATCATTTGCTGCTGGGCACCTTGAAATAGAAGAGTGCGGGCCCATGCTCTGCAACACTTCACAGTCTTGTTCCTCAGCACTCAGTGTGCTCAACAACAAAAATGTAGCCAAATGAACAATTTACTATGATTAGTTTAGTTTCATTTGTTAATTACAGATTCAACAAGAACTGAATGCTGAAGCTTTTCAAGTATCAGACACTCATTGATCCACAGCCCTCGACATGCTCAAGTAGTACTGGAAGTTTAACATAATTTATTGTTACTTAGAGCACTGATTGGCTAGAGGAATTATACTCCAATAAATGGCAGCACTGTCATTGAATCTGCCTATAATTGCCTCTATTCATCGTAATGTATGATCCAATGCAGACTGGAAAGAAAGGATATGATCTACTTCAAGCTTCAGCTGTTTCAAATTCCACAGTGTGTCCCTAAGTTAATGGATATTGAATATTATGCTGATATATATGCTGGGGGCACTAGATGAAAAAAAAAATATATATATATATATATATATATCCACATACTGATATATATTGCATATATGTAGCTTTTACACAGATCTATAATTGATGCCCAGGCTGTGGGCTTCCTTATTCCATGGAAGCAGATAGGATAACTCTACCAATGCTGGGCCAGGATACAGAATCCTATGAGTGGTGGGCCCCCTACTTCTCTGTCCCCTGCTCCTCAATGTAAATAGAATCCTCAGGCTATTATTCATTTCCCTCTGGAGTGGCCCTACCCTGGGCACAGTGACACATACAAAATTGTGCCCCAGTTACTAATTTCTGAAATGCCCATACATCTGTGATTCATCTTCCTTGTTGCCTCCTTGAGGAAGCCTTGCACCTTTCATCCAGGCTGCATTCAGAGTTTCCAGTCCCCAACACTGTGCAGCTTCTCTTCAACGTCACTTATTCCTCTCTGATGGAGCTGTTTATGTGCCATTCTCCAAAATACATAATGAGTTTCTAAAGACAGGTATTATGTCAGTTTCATAGTAACAAATTACTACAAATGCAATGGCTTCAAACAACAACAAAAAATTTATTCTCTTTCAGTTCTGGAGGTAGGAGGTCTGAAATAGGTCTCACTGAGCTAAAATCAAGGTGTTGGCAGAGCTGCATTCCTTCTGAAGGCTCCAGGGGAGAATCCATATCCTTGCCTCTTCCAGCTTGTAGAGACCACCTTCATTGCCTGGCTGGCGATCGTTCCCCTATCTTCAAGGCCAGCAGCACAGCATCTTCAGATCTCTCTTTCTCTCACCCCTACTTGTTTCATCACATCTCCTTCTCTGACTCTGACCCTTCTGCCTTCCTTTTATTAGACCCCTTATGATCACTTTAGGCCCATCACGATAATCCAGGATAATCTCCTCGGCTAGAGATTTCTTAACTTAATCACATCTGCAAAGTCCTTTTTGTCTTGTAGTGTATTCACATTATATATATATATATATATATATATATATATATATGGACATGGACATTTTGGGGGAGGCGGGGCATTATTTTGCCTAACACAGGTATAATGGTTTGTTCACTGTGGTCATCCTAGTGCCTCAAACCATTACATGACATACAGTAGGGCTTCAAAATTCTTCCTGAGGCAAATGAATGCATGAGAATGATTTATGAAAACTTTCAAATGTCTCTTCTCAGAACCACCTCACACATGAAGAGTGCCCACTGGGTGAGGCAGGGGAGAGCCTGAAGGCCCATGTCATCCACACCTGTTCTGCCATTTAATGTCCATGAGAGCTGAGTTGAGCCACTTCAGCTCTGCAAGGCTGACTCTTCTCAACAGTTAAGTATCTCCAGGGATTGCTGTGACCCTCAAATAAGATAAGGTATGTGAAAACGTCTGTTGAAGACAATTTGCTTTATACACGTTATTTATATTTATGCTTGTTATTTCTATGAAAGGAGACACTAGATCTTTGAGAGAGGGAGAGAAGAGGGAACAGGTCCCACTTACATAGAGATGTAAGGTATTATTATTCTGTAAAACTCAGCAAAAGTAACCATCCAAAAGTGACCATGGAAATGTTTTCTATTCATATGCAAGTAGCTTAAGAGTCTGACACAAGACGCTCAAATTACCTCAAATAACTAGATGCTCAATTTCCCTAGATAAGTGGGGCCACAGTTACCCTCTTACGTTTTACTTGAGCACAACAATCAAAGACGGATTTGTCACGTTTACATATTACAGTCATATGAAATCTATGGTTACTCTTTTATAAAATCTAACATATTAACCCATCCATTTTATTGATAATAAGGAGTTTCAGTGACATTGCAACAATAGAGATGATAATACATCTTCCAATAGAAGGAAAATTACCCCAAAAGACACCACACACCTGCAAAACACTTTATTGTAGTTCAAATCGGGAACATGAAAACAGGAGAAAACTGAGCGTGAAAACAACCTTCAATCAAAAGGTTATTAGAGGGTATTGAGATCAAAGCCACCATTTTCCATTTGACGGAAGATCAGGTACACGAAAGGGAAGTCGACTGTCCAATGTCATCCACCTGGTCAGTGGCATGACTTGGACCAGAGCCCAAGTCTCCTGACTCTTCATTTAGTGCTCTTTTCTCTCTACCACCCTTTGGGTTATTCTGACCCTTGATCTTAGTTCACTTTTTCATGGGAAAAAGGAAAGGTGAAAGAGGAAGCGAAAAGAGCATTCCTGTATCCTGTGGTTTGCAAACAGGAGGCTGAACAGATAAAATGAGTTTTGGAAGTTTCACTTAAAATGCTCATGAATCACTACAAACTTAACAGGACATAGTGTCTGCAAGCAATCCAGTCTATGTGAAAAGGCTGTCATATTCCAGACTGTGTGGGATTAGTTTAGGAAAAAAGTAACTTGGAAGCCCTCCAAAGAAAGCCCATGGTTTGGCACAAGGTAGAAAGAGTTATTAAATAAAGAAGGATGTGGAGACTAAATGGCCAAGTGACTGATAGAATGCTTTCTTTGTAAGTGGTTGTCTCAATTTTATCTTCTAGGGACAACAAGACGCTATTAAGCCAATTATATGACTGAATATAAGGGTACGGCGAATGCTGATGAGGCTTGTGTATGCGTGTGTGTGTGTGCACATACATATGCACATCCACAATTTAGGGATGAGGCAGGCAGATTTACATTACAGTACCACAGAGTAGAAGAGGCTGCATGTAGTCATGCAGTTAAACTGTCCCACGCTTCACTCAATGTGTCGAATCCTCTTTCAGACAAGTGGTAAGATTGGTTTCAGGGTGCCCATGACCTAACAAGTTGGCCCGGTAATCCCTTTGTGTATGATTGTGACTGGGTGAGAAAGGGCACTGTGTTGAGTCCCTTGCCCTCTAGGCCCCAGACCTGAGAGTTTAATACTACACCAACTTGTATTTGCTGCTATTTTTTCACAGTACTCCTGGAACCCTGACTTTCGAAAGGAAGTGCAGTATCATTCAGTTGCACTCTACACTATAAATGACTCTTGAATGCCGTTTACAACATCATTGCCAAAAAATCTAGGGATGTTTGATCCAGGAGTTTCTCCATTATTTATTTCTATATCTACAAATAGGTCAATCTCAGGTAACTACATGTGAGTTTCTATTCAGGGGTAGTGAATCTATCTGGATTAGAGGTGGAGACCTGGGTTTCCATCTTTCTATCACTAACTAGCTCAGTGACCTTGAGCAGATCATTTAACCCTATTGGGCCTCAGCTTCCTCACATGTAAAACAGGGAGGTTTGTACTGGAAAGTTTCCAGTGTGCTAAGCAATTCTTACATTCTGGGATTCTATGATTACATTCATCTTTACATAACTTCTCCTACTTTCCAGTAGTGAGGCAGCCTGGCTCCTGGCAGGCTGAGGGGAGGTCACTGGCAGTCTCACTGACTACATTATCATCCAACCTAGTAGATGGTGTCATGTACAAGCCAGCTTTCCCCTAAGTATCTCAACAACAGTAAAATCAATGATCGGCAAGAATACAAAGCACACATTGTCATGAAAACCAACACATAAGTACAAGCTGGAACTGCACACTTAGCAGTGTTTATATTTCAAACTCCTTTGCTTAGGCTGCCTCAGTCTCAGTATTTGATAACCCCCAATTCTCCGGGTGTAATGACTACCACACTGCAATTCCAAGTCAAAGTGTATCCTATTTTGAATTCTACACACCCAATCTGTTGCCTAGTATAAATATTATACTATGTAATGTGTAAATATTAAAATTTAACTTTAACAAGTTGAGTCACAGTCACTGGAATTCGGCCAAGACTCTAACACTTTTTCATTATTTCCAAAGAAAGACCAATTTAAGAAATGCAAACCAGTTCCAATTCACTTCAAAATTTGGCTTAACGTCAAAGAAATTTTAATGAAATTCTGTTTAAGCATTAAACATGAAGCTATTTATTTGATTATTAAGTTAACGTTCAAGTTCAATACAAATTCGTTTTTAGTCTCTCACTACCAGGTTCATAGACCAGTGAAATCCAAAATGATGGCTGCATTTCAGTGGAATCCCTCTTCTCACAAAGGTAGGCTTTTAAATAGACACTAAGACACACGTTATTCATCTGTGCCTTACCTGGTCTCTTACTGTTCTTGGGGAATGGCTCTGGCATAGCACCCTGGCAACCTTGCATGTATCCACACAAACAGAAGTTTGAACCATAGCTGATCTGAGCCTTTGTGGAATGCCTTGTGATCTCCCAAAACACAAGAGTATGTTAGGCCGTTATTAAAAGAGCTGTTCTGAGGCTGTCTCCCACTTACCTCCCTAACTCCTCTGGAAGACTGTTACGAGCCAGTTTCTCACCAACTCCCGGGTTCTGGCCCATGCCCTCCTCCCCCTGCCTTTCAATGGAGCTCTGAGTAAAAATGTCACTTAGCTTCAGACTAGAATGAAGTCCTCAGCAATGAGGTATCCTACAACTCACTTTACAGCCATCTGGCCCCTTTTATTTCTCTGTTGTCCTTCTTGTTGTGTGGGGAAAGGATAATAGGGAGCTGGCCTCTTTGGCTTATTCTTCTCTTCACTGTCTGTGTAGGTACCAAACTGTCTGAATTTGAAAATTTCTTGCTTTATCTTTCCCAGTTCAATCAGTCAGGCTTGCGCATTGCCCTTGTACTTTTACGTGTGTGCTTGACAGTCATATATATTTCTATATATATGACAGTCATATACATTTCCTCTCTCTAAGAACTTTCTTAAAGCAATCTTATGAAAAATTGAGGGCTTTTTTCCTCTTCTGTAGATTTAATTGTAAATCGTTTATCAATATAATTTCACTACATTCTTAGACTGATAAAGGATACATTCCATCTGGGCTATATCTTCTCTGGTATTGAATCTTTAGACAAATATAATCTTCTGGAACCCTGCAACTAACCTAAAGAGGAAAAAATCATCCCATTGTTCGTGGATGCTCAAATGCACTGGCAGAATGAAGAATGAGAGACCAATTTGGGATGGCATCAGGGTACTTCTTACTCTGTGGGGGAAAGTAAGAAGCGGCTGAAGATTGACAAATACTTGGAAGCAGTGAGAATCACTATGACAGGTGGAGAGGAAGAAAGATTATGAAACTCATGCCAAATGGCCAAATGACCTCAATCTCCTTAGAGAAACTGAAGATGAATTCATCTGCCCAGGTTGGGGTAAGTAAGAACCTCAGCTCACAGCAAGAGGAAAACTATGGAATGGCAACTATGAAGAACAGGTCAGGCTGAACCAGAGATTTGATGAACAGTCATGAGAGGGGAACAGTCATGAGAGGGGAACCTGTAAAGGTTAGCAGGGATGAATGTATTCTCTGGACTCCACCAGCAGCTTTCCTTGTCTTTCTGCCCAGAAAAGTTATAAAACATAGAAAGGAGGGCAGGCTGGCTGGGGACAGGAATGGACACAGGAGCGGCAAGAAAGGACATTCGTCTGCAAGATCCGTTCCTCCAGTGGAGGTAAGTGCCCAAAAGAAATGTCCTAAATGTTCTACTGTTAGGGGGGAGTGAGGGCAATGGGCGGAGGCAAGCTGTCTCCCACCTTGGAAACATCATTGGAACCTGCACCCAGGTGACCTTCAGTGTTTCCCACCTGCAAGAATCAGGGAAGTCTTTGAGGAAAACAAGGGATAAAAATATTACCCCAAATGGTCAATAATTACACTACAAAGGCAAAGGCAAATGTTTATCTGTGGTATCTCACTCATAACTGCTCCCTAAATTTATCCAGAAAATCAAAACCAAATCACCAAGATGTGGGCCCCTGCACATTTTTAAGCCCAGTGAGGGACTTTAGTGTCCCCTGGGAAATGGCTACCTTCAGGCCCTTTGTGTGAGAAACCTCCTCCCTCATCAAGATGCTTCACTAACCTGCACACAGGTCTCTACGGAAAATACATTGAATTGGTAACCCTGACCAGAGAAGCTCTGGTAAGACCCCTCACAGAGGGCATTTCTGTGGGGTCCGGTACTCTCTAGGGAACTAGGTAAAATGGAATGTATCAGCTTCAAGGAAAGCAGAGTGGGTTCACAATGCTGTCCTGCGGACACTTGTTAAAAAACCTGGGTATATTTTGCCTTTAAAAAGACAAGACTCGGGGCACATAGGGGCTCTGTCTTTCAATCTCTGAAGCACAGTTTGGGGAAGATAAAGCAGACTTCCTGGGGGTTCACAGAGAAGAAGGTGTATGACGGTGAGTTTGGTTCCATCCACAGGGAAGCAAGCTTTGCTTGGCCCACTGAACAGGCTCAAGAGTTGTGGGTTCAAATACCTGACAGGGAGCCGGACTAGAGCCTGATAATCTTGAGAAGCCTTCTCACTTCTAAAGTTCTAATTTTCAGACTCACCGAGGAAGCATGTCAGTGTTCAAGGGAACTCACATTCTATAAAAAGCTTCCCTGTGATTCTAAGTGGGCCCAGTAGCTTGGCCCCAGGCCCAGCTCTCCCTCTGCACAGAGCCTGGTAAAAATTATCTTTCTTGCAGCTGAACTGATTCTATAGCATTGTCTGTGTCTCACTCATCAAACTCTGTATCAATGTGCCTTTTGTCTTAAAAAATACATAATGAGATTTTAATTAAATTATAAATTTACATATTACCAGCTGGAAATTAATAAACAATTTGTTTCAATCAGCTAATAGAAACAGATTAATGATGCAATTAATCAAATATTTGACTTCGTAAAGTTTGGATTCATTAAAGTAAACTAACAGTTTGCCACTTGAAAGCATATAAAGATTTATCTCAAACTTTTAGGCATGTCTGTTGCTGTTCTATTCTCAATATTAGAAGCACATAATATTTACAGTTGAAAGTACGCTTTCAGAGGCTAATCAGTCCTGTCCCCTCATTTTACAGATGAGAAAACTGAGACATAGAGAGATTACCATCTTCTCCCTATTCCTTCAACCTCGCTGACCATTCAGAACATACACACACACACACACACACACACACACACAAACTCTTGTCATACAGTTGTAATTTACCTGAGGCCAATTAATATTCTTTATGAGGTTTCTATTTTCCTTAGATAATTACTTTAAAATGAGATACACTTTGGGAAATACATATTTTATTTCAGTATATCTAATAGTACTACGATAAAAGTCACATTTACTTATGGAGCAAATGCTTATTCCTATGGGCAATGCCAACCAACACATAAAAAAATGTTAGAGTCAAACTGATATCTTAGCAAACCATGAGAGATGCCTGCTAGAGACTGCCACCGTTCATCTGCCAAAGCAGAATGTAGCTTTCCAATACAGTGCAGCTGTTATATCAATCTGGAGAAGGTGTCAAAGTCTTGAAGAAACTGCCACTATGTCTTTACGGCAATTAGCATATCATTAACTATCAGAATTGGGATTTTATTTCTAGAAACAAATCTCATAGCTAGCTTTCTCTGCTCCAATGTGTATGACCACTTTGGCTCTAAGGAAGCCATGCATTCATACCCCAATAAATCTCTTTTTTTTTTTTTTTGGTTACTTACCTGTCCCAGACCAACAATTTTTATAATGCCAAGTGTGCAACACAAGAAGTAACTCAATATGCTAACATGTTTTTCAAAGTGCCAACTAAATCAGGATGATTGGGGATAACTAAATGACCTTTCTAATCATGGTTGGTTCTCTCTGGCAAATATTTTAAAAGTAGTTTGCTTTCTTTTCCCAGTTATCTCCATAGAGTCATCCACAGTACTTGACATTGTTGATCATTTCCACTTTTTTGGTATATTACATAAATATTTTATTCAAATTAAAGTATATTAATATATAATAGAAAATATATAGCAGAAAATTTGCCATTTTAACCATTTTTAAGTGTCCAACTCAGTGGCATTAGGTACATTCACAGTGTTGTCCCCCCATCACCAGTCTCTCACTTCAAAGCAGTTCTACTTTCCTGACACCTTCCTGCCTGGCTTCAGGAAAATGGGGCTCACCAGCTCTGAATTCTGCTGCCCTGGCTTCTTCTTTACAATCTCCTTTCCCACCTTTGGCTTTTCCTCCTTCAAATGAGGAAGTCCCCAAGGCTCTCCTTGTGCTTGCTCTTTCTCGAACACCATAAGCTTTCCCTTGGCCAGCTTGGCCAATCTCAGAGCTTTGAAGGATGCTCTACACAAAAGACACCCAAATCTACATAAAAGACACCTGTGATATCCCCTTGATCTCAAGCCCTGAAATCTCACCTAGTAGAGGATCATTTCTGCCTGGCCCTCCAATGTCTCAAGGTTCATATGATACAATTTTTTTTCTCAAACTTGTTCCTTGTCCTGTGTTGCTCATTTCTTTAATCAATTTCACCAAACCCCCAGTCACACAGACATGACATATGGGCATCATCTTTGCCTCCTTCCCTTTACTGCTCTTTGTTCACACTAATTCATCCATCTATGAAATCTACAAGCTTCCAGACCATTCATTTTACCTTCAGAATCCAGTCCTTCCTATCAATTGATATTGCTACTGCCCTGTTTTCATTACCTTTCTCTTATAGCATTTCTAAAGCCTCCTGTCTTATTTTACAGTGTTCAGTCTTTCCCAGGCCAATGGTTATGATATGGCTCTTGCCCATCTCCTAAATTTGCCCCTCACTCCTCTGTCTTCTACATTCTGTGCCTGGGCAAGCTGACCCCCATTCAATCCTTCTGCAACTCCATCCTTGCCACAATCCCTCCTTTGTCTTGTGTCTCTGCCCTCATGATATTCTCTCCACCTCGGAAAACCTTTCTTCTACATGTCTAAATGTAAAGGTTACTTCTTCTATTAAGTCTTCTCTAATGATCCTGCCTGGAATTTGCTTCCTGTAGCATTTGGCTTTTTGTTTTTGTTTTTAGAAATGGAATCTTGCTCTGTCACCCAGGTTGGAGTGCAATGGCGGGATCATGGTATAGCTCACTGGAGCCTCAAATTCCTGGGCTCAAGCAATTCCCCAACATCAGTCTCTGGAGTAGCTAGGACTACAGGTGCATGCCACCATGTCTAGCTATTTTTTTTATTTTTTTATTTTTGTGGAGATGGAGTGCTATATTGCTCAGGCTGGTCTCAAACTCCTGGCCTCAAGCAATCCTCCTGCCTTAGTCTCCCAAAGCACTGAGATTACAGGCATGAACCACTATGCCCAGTCTTATAGTATTTTGAATAGTGATCTCCAAAATATATGTTCACCCAGAACCCGTGAATGTGAACTTATTTGAAAATGGGGTATTTAGCACTGCAGTAAATTAAGAATCTCAAGATGAAATCATTCTGAATTTAGGGTGGGTCCTAAATCCATTGACTTGTGCCCTTATGAGAGAAAGGAGAGGGAGATTGGAGACACAGAGAAGGCCATGTGGAGATGGAGACAAAGATTGGAGTAATGCAGCCAAAAGCCAAGGAATGCCTGGGACCATGAGAAGCTGGAAGAAGCAAGGAAGAATTCTTTCCTAAAACTTTCAGAGCTAATGTGGCCCTGGACACCTTGATTTTAGACTTTTGGCCTCCAGAACTGTAAGAAAAAAAATATAACCATTGTTAAAGACACCAAGTTTGTGGCAATTTGTTACAGCAGTCCTAGGAAACTAATGCACCCCCTTTCATCTCAGAAATCCTATCATCTAACCTCTTTGTTTTTAATATCAAATATACATCCATGTCACCTACCCCCAGTAGAACACAGCACCTTGGACATAGTACATTCTTGCCAAATATGGTTGACAAAAGTGGGAGTAGAGGAGGGAGTGAAGAAGAGACCTGAACTCGCACCAGGAGAGTAAAATGACTTGGGTGCAAGCTGGCAAGCAGAAGGCCTGTCTGGCTAAATATTAACACAAATAACCACAAAGAGTAAATGGTAGAGAGATGCTGCTCTAAGACAATACCACACGACATCCATGTCTCTTTAGTTCAGCATGTCTGAGATTAAGAATTGAAGACAGAATGGGGGAGAGTTCACCAAACTGATGGGCTTCTCTTGGCACCACCAATTTTTCCAACGGAGCATTTCCTTAGAAATTAAAAAGTGAAACTCAAATTTTTAAAACCATTTACTTTTTTATTGGATTAACATTATAAAATAAAATGATCAGGGTTCATTAATATAACTCTTGCACCTCTGTTTTTTGTCCAGTTTATAACAGCAATAATTACCTCCAAATGGGTTTTCCCCAGGAATTAAATAACTGATGGGGGTTAATGGCCTTTTGGTTTGGCTGTGGGTCATCAGCTCCCTTGAGTCTGTCATTAATCCCCATGATACGCCCTGCTTAAACAGGTCATTGGTGATAACAGTCTTTGGTGCTTAAATTGAACTAACGCATTTTACCTTTCCCTTCTAAGTTAGAATGGCTGAAGGATCATGGTTTGTTTAGGAACAAAGACATTTTTCTGATGGAGGAAAGAAAGTGTGACTTTTTTAAAGTAACACATTAATAAGACTAGAGAAATGAAAGAAAGGTAACTGGCATCTGAAGTTTTTGATGTCCATCCGGTCCAGAGGAGGAAGGGACAGGCAGCCATAGATCACTAAACGAAGTGTCCTCTCACTGATGGGAGGCCAGATGTGACTGATAATGAGGCTGACTGAGCTACATGCTCTTTCTGACTGGAAAGAGTGACCACTCTCCTGTCCTTTGAAGATTTCTTTTGCTGCACTGATCTTTTCTTTGGTGGGGGGAGTAAGGGGCCAAAAGTCAGCACCACTAAGCAAATCTGTCAGTGACAAGGTAACAGTTCTACAAGTCACGTTAGTCTCAGGACAGGCCAGCATGCTAAGCCAGGAGGGGACACATCAATCTTGCACCTCTAGAAGCTCATGTGCAGCTGAATGCCCAGAAGTCAGTTATTCACAGCTATTGACATGGCCTGGCTGCTGAGCTTAGAGCCTCAAGTTAGGTATCCCTTCTTTGGAGTAGATAATCCCTGTGGACAAGAAAGGCCCACAGGGAAAGCAAATTATTAAGATGAAGTCAGTGAAGAGTGACAGGTCCCTCATAGACACAAGGAAATGGTACAGAAGCCTGCAGAGATAGATTCACAAGAGACAAACTCATCTGATTAGCAGGCAGAAAAAAAAAAGAACAATGGAGAAAATGGAGCTCATAACTAGAGACTCAAAATGTTGGAAGTGGTTTTCTTATGTTCACTTGCATTTTGCTATGGGCTAAGTACAAACTAAATTCCAGACATCCTCGGGCAATTGTTATAACTCCATTCTAAGATGCATCAATGTTTCTGAATACATGTTTAGGATGCAGATGATGTCCACGTATAAAAAGGACTGTTACCATTTGGGGGAAAATTGGACATGTGACAGAAATTTTACTTCCCATCTGGATTCTGGGTGCCCTATAGTCTAGTTTTGGGCAGTAGTAATTTCTGTTATATTGAAAGTAACTGTGAATATTATTTTAGCTTTATAAATACTAATGATATGTAAACAAAAAGAAATGTAAAGAGAAATCAACACTAATTACATTGATTTTCAACAATCTAGTCTTATTTTCCTTCTGGTTATCATTGTTCAATAAGAAGTATATCTATACATAAAGAAAAAATATACATAAATCAGTTGAAACTCATTTTGCTATGATCAGCAAGTTAAATAACTGCACAGGCAATATAAGATATATATTGAAGCAGGTATACAAAGTAAAATAATGCTGGTAATATGGCTGCATTGCTTTAAAAGATGGGAGCAACTTCAATGCTGATACATCCTGAGAAAGCTTTTTTTAAGTTATGATGGACTCAAACACATTTTGACCTAGATAATTATAGATTTGTGTATACAGAATGACAAAATTAGGTGCTACAGGAGAGGAGTTCAAAATAAAAAGTGACTGGTGACGAGGTTAGACGTGGTGATGGGGAAGGGACTGTGGACTGCAAAACCTCTGCTGATTCAAAGCAGCTTAACTGTGAGAAGATGCATTATTCGACACTTCAAAATTGCCCACTAAGTCAGAAACTTTAAAGACTTGGCCCTTACAAAATAAGCCTATGTTATCTGACATTAGCTTGCTATGTCTAGAGCTACTGGTTTAGAAACATCTTAAGAATTAAATTAGATGTGTAGTTTTTGTCAAATTGCAATGACAAAATCACTATCTGAATAAAAAAACTGCCAGCTTATCACAGACCTGCTACCAACCCTGTAGGCTTTAAAGGCACATGTGTTGGCCAAATTATGAAACCTCATGTTAGAAGAGGCAGAAATTTTCAAAAGAACTGGGATAGGAGAGGCTCACACTTGGGACTATGAATCTGGAGTTGCTTTTCTAGCTTGATGCAGTTTGAAACTCTGTGGTTATTTTATGTTAATACATAATACCTACACGAATCTTCCATGCAAACAGATTATCTATTTTTATTTTTATTACCTATATATTTATTAATATAACTCTTCTTGTTCCTCATATGATTTGAGGTGGTTTAAATTCTAGACCAAGTTTTATATATATATAATTTATTTATTCAAATGTTTGAGTGGGACATATATATGAACTATATAATGGAAGTGATAATACGTTCATATAAAATATTAGGACTAAAATAAACCCTCCAATATTTAAGTTCTTCTTTCAGTCAGTTTCTGCAAACATTAATATGCACCTCCTTGATGCCAGGCACTAAGCTAGGCACAGTAAAATGGGAGATACAAACACATCATTTCACTTTTTTAAGGCACACCAATTCACACAGATCTTAAAAACAACAATTTCTTTCCAGCTCTAAGCCTTTCAAAGGTTTAGAAAAAACAAATGTTTGCCATTCTTTCAATACTAAATAACATTCATGGTCTCCTGCATGGAAGTCAATTAAAATCACTGGCTTTTAGAGCAAAGAGAACACTTCATCTGTCCCTTTCATTTACATATCAGAAAACTAAGGGTCAGCAAAGAGCAATGATTTGCCCAGAAAAACACAGCATGTGGATCTCTTTATATTATATGATACCATCTTTATAACCTTTAGAACTAATCTCATGACTTTTTATTTTTATTTCTTAATCTCTGGGCAATTCCTACTAGAATCAATGGCAACACACTGCACCTGAATTGTGTCTACCAAGCCCCTGCTTCATCTTCATCAGCCTCCTTGCCAGGATGCCAACACATAATGTCCCTGAAGAGCTTACAGTGTAGTTGGAGTAAAAGGTCAGTGACAACTTAGTTAAAATACTATACAACCACGGCTACCACATAATATGCTGAGTTCAAGGAGTAAGTGAATGAGAACGTGGCATGGGAAGGAGAGGGGCAGGAACAGGCAAACAGCCTATGCCAGAAATCTGGCACAGGTTGGCCTGGGACTACATCACAAGAGACGGTAGAAATGGACTCCCTACTACATTGTAGGGTTCTGATACTCAAAGCAGACAGTCTTGACTTAGAGCTCTTGAGCATAGAAACTGAGCCTGTCAGCTCCCAGCACTGAGCACTGCACCTGTAGAGTAGGTGCTTGTGATGGTAAACTGCAGATATCAACTTGGCCAGGCTATGGTCCCCAGTCGGCTGGTCAAAACCAGTTTAGGTGTTGCTGGGAAGGGATTTTGTAGATGTGATTAATGTTCACAACAAGTTGACTTTAAGTCAAGTCAACCTTCCATAATGTGGGTGGATCTCATCCAATCAGTTGAAGATCTCACAAGCAAGGGCTAAGGTATCCCAGAAAATAAGTTCTGCCTCCGGACTGCAACATCAACTCTTACATGAACTTCCAGCCTCTTGGCTTCCCTACAGACTTCAGATGTGCCAACTCCCACAATTTTGTGTGTCAATCCCTTAAAGTAAAATTCTCTCTCCATCTATTTACCTACACTATCTCCTACTGGTTCTCTTTCTCTGAAGGACCCTGACTACTACGGTCTCAACCCATGTGCACTGAATGAATAGAAATCATTGTCAGAGCATTTGGAAAGGGCTGCCTCAACTGGTGTTTGCATCTACTTTATATCACATGACAAAAATGCCCCACTTCACTTTGACTCTTTCAGGCTTGAGAATATGAAACTTTTCAATCACTCAGGTGCTGGATTTCAAGTAAACAATTGACAATGTTAAAGTAACAAGGTTAAATTAGCAGCATAGTCCTAATGCTCTTGACTGTTAACATCATAATTTAGTAATTGCAAATCACGCATAATAGACTAAAGTAAATAGGATAAACCTCTATAGCTATATTTACTTGTTTACTTTCTGACTCACCCACTAGAATGTAAGCTCCTGGTCAGTGGCATTTTATTGCATCACCGATATGTTCCCAGCACCTAGCAGAGTACCTGGCACATAGTAGGTAGCTCAATAAATAGAATAAATAAATGAATGGATGATCCTAACACATTTTACTCAAAAAAAGCTAAATATCCATAGCTAATGGGCTCTTCAATAGAGTGCCTGAAACACAATGTTCTTGTTAGTTGAGTTGCATTCTTACCACAGGAGAGTTTATGCCAATTGTAGTGGTTATTATGATTACATAGTTGAAACAAATATAAGATAAACTGACTAAATATGAGTGAAAAACAGACTTACGGTTTCTATAAAAACTAAGCTGAATATCTGGAGAAACTTGATTAAAATGTATCACTAAAAAACTGCTGAGATCATTTCCCAAGTGCCTGTAAGTCCTGTTCCACTTCAAAGAAACTTAAACTGGAAATGGATAAAGGGTGTGGTTTATACAAAAAAAGTCAACATGGAACTTCAATAAGCCATCCAATACTCAAAAAAAGACCACCAAAAATCAGAAAATGAATATATATATCTATATATATATAATACACATTAAAACAAAATGCTTTATATGTTAAAATTTCTAAATAATTCCTTGCTTGAAATGACTTTTTGATTAGCCAACCAATAACTTGTCCCAAGCTCATCCAATAAAAGGGCTCTTGCTCTAATCACAGATCCCATGATTCAGGAAAGCATAAAAATTGGTATCTCCTTAGATCTTGCCATCACTTCTGCTATGGCAGCTAGACCAGGACAGCTCCCTGGAATCGTCTCTTCCGAACTCAGGCGCTTGTTTGGCTCATAAAGCATTCACTGCCTTGCACAGCTGTCCCTTGAGAGTGCTTTCTATCATTATTTTGCTATCTGAGAGTTATGTTACTTGTGCAAGGATTCTATTTTGATACTCATTGAAATCACCAACAAAGGGCAGACCAGAAAATAGAAGAGTTGAAAAATGCGAATCCATCCTTTATGGTATGAGTTGGCAGCTCTGATAAAAGGTTTTCATGAAATGGGTGGTTACTACAGTTGCTAAAAATCGGAGTTAAAGAGGCACTGCTTTTCCTTTGGAGGCAACAAGTTCCAGAAATCTCCTAGAGGAAAAATAAAAGTCCCAGTAGGGAGGAGTAGCTAAGATAAGGTAGGGATACGTAAAAAGACTTGCTCAAAATCACAAAGCATGCTCAAAATCACAAAGCATGCTCAAAATTAATATTAGAGAGCTTGGAATCCAGGTCTTCTGATGAGAATGTCTTTTCCAGAGTAAGATCAGTCTATATTACAACCCAAAAATCACTACAAGAAGGATATATATTTTTTTATTGAACCCAGGGCACAATGAGTGATTCAGAAATTAACCAGCAGAGATAAAATGCACTAATTTGTACATTTCAGTTTCTCTAAAATGAATGAATTAAGATATATTTTTAAAGGTCCTTACCTTACGTTTTGGGAGTTCTAAGGCACATATTACGAATAACAATGGTACGAAGGTGAAGAGTTATTGGAAAAATGAAAACAATCTTTATTACAAACACAGCTCCCCTGCCACCTAACTCATTCCCTTCACATTTGCTAGCCACAAACCACAAAGTATGGATTTCCTAAGAAAATCACTTACTAGACTACTGAGTAGCAATGAGAGACAAGCCTTACTTTATGCAACCAATGGCCCAAGACACTCTTCCCTAAGAAAAACTGACACCTGTGACTCTAGTCCTGGTGACAGTTCTGTTGAGACTGAACTCCAGAATTTGACAATGCTGACTACATCTGCACGCTCATGTTATCGACATTCTAAGGACTTAGTCCCTCTGAGCTAAGCTCAAAAGTGCATACACGTTGGAATGGCAATTACTGTCACTCTTCAAAATTATGTATTTCTAATCACACTGATGAAAATGCTTTGTCAGGACAATAATTACGTATTTCTTGGCAAAATTGCTAAAGCAAACAAAAATATGCTGGTAGATCACACAGAACTCATAAAATCACATAGCCAAAGTGTGAAATAGCAGTCATCAAGACTGTGGTTTGGGAAAGTCCTTTAGGGAGGCAAGATGGAGAAAAACTATTGTTATATATTTGGGTACATATCATCCGCTTGACTTCTGTATGTAACTTATGCAACTGGGAGTTCAGATACATGGACTATGATAAATCTTTCCCGCATAGTTGTTTACAGAAGGCATATGTGGAATATTCTATCAACACAGAGAAGTCTTAAATTAATGCAGCATTCAATCTTCCAACAATCTCTCATCTTCTGGACATCTTACCAACTTTTGGAAGATTAATAACAGGAATAAAAGATGAAACCCACTTTTTCTCAATCTATTTGTTAACAGTTCTGGTAAAGAATATGTTCATCAATGACATTGGAGCCATCCAGCAAAATGAGGTGATGTGTGAGGGAAGGCAGTTGAGGGATTTCATTTTTATAGTGCAACCTCCAGGCTCAGCTATGTATTTGGTCCAAAGTCCTTGTTCTAGTGCTGTTTCAATAGTCAGACTGCACTCCCACACACAGTACCAATCATTATCAGTTTTGTTTTGCTGACATTAGCACCTGAGCTATCTTGGAGAAAGTCTGTAGCCCCAGGATAAGAGAGGTCAGGAGGGACTCACGCAGGACAAATGACAGGGTCTTTACGAAAGCCATGAGGGATTGTATGCAAGGCTACTTGTGGAATCCTTCAAAACTGCCAGTTTGAGGGATTTTGAAGATGAATAATAGATCATAGTGAAGGAAAATAGAATATAAGAAGCTGAGGAAGAAACAGGAAGAGAAGAATGTTTATCTCAATTTTTCTGGTGTCCTTGGGTGTTCTCATTTAATATTCTTTGGCCTCTGGACAGGCTGCATCATAACTTCACTCAGTGGCATAGGGAGGTCTTTCCTTCTGGTGGTTATCAGGCGGTGGGGTCTAGGGTCATGAGCAAGACAAAAGGTGCAACATAATACTCTTTCAGTACCAAAAGTCTTGTTCAGTAGGCATCCATTTTGACTAGAAATTTCTCCCTGTTCAGTACTTGCTCACTTCTACGAACAGCAGAATCCCTTTGGTCAATCTGTTTCCTTCATAAGAAAACGATAACCATGCCTAAATAAACTGTCCCAGCTAACATGAAGTCCTCTTATAAAAATCCACCTTGTACCAATTTCTGCTGATGTCATCATAAAGGAAAATATTTGTAAAGCAATGAAATGGTATTTTTTTAAATTAGATGCATTCAATCTCAAGGCTATGATATGGCTTGGCTCTGTGTCCCACCCAAATCTCACCTTCAATTATAATAATCCCCATGTGTCAAGGTCAGGACCAGGTGAAGATAATTGAATCATGGGGGCAGTTGCCCCCATGCTGTTCTTGTTATAGTGAATGAGTTCTCACAAGATCTGATGGTTTTACAGGAAGCTTTTCCCCCTTTGGTCGGCACTTCTCCTTCCTGCCACCATGTGAAGAAGGATGTGTTTGTTTCCCTTTCCACCATGATTGTATGTTTCCTAAGGCCTCCTCAGCCCTGTGGAACTGTGAGACAATTAAACCTCTTTCCTTTATAAATTACCCAATCTTGGGCAGTTCTTTATAGCAGTGTGATAACAGACTAACACAGGCTATAAACCTCAAGTGTCCCTTAGGTAAGAAAATAAGATTTTTTTTAATCACTCAAACAAATATTTAGGCCTTTTAAAGAGTTAGTCACAGAAATAACATAATTCAGGTTATAAATAACTTTCATCTTCTAATAATATAAACTATAGATATTCATATATAAATATATACACACATAAATATAAATGTACAGATACACTCAGAGAGAGAGAAAGAGAAAATAAGTAAGGTTCATTGCATATATACCCTAAATGCTCTCCCTGGATGTCACTCCTGTGTAAAGATCTATCATCATGTTCTCCCTCGTGGAAAGATACCTTTCAATGGAAAGCAACATTTTTAAATTCAAAGTTTTACTTCATAATTGTATCTCTTCTGGCAGTGAATCTTTTTAGTAACCAAATATTATATGATCTTGAGGATACATATTTTGTATGAGCTTCTTACATGCTGATTCTATCGAACAGGTATACACAGGAAAGATTTTACAAGGAGTAAACATAAGGTGAGTGTGAATTTCATCAACATGCAACACTCAACATTCAAGGGGTCTTTGAAAATGCTGTCCTTTTATTTCGAAATTTTGAAAACAATGCTTTTGGTTATTGTATACCAACTTACACACAAGATGTCAACATCACCTCAAAGTACGCTAAATTATAACACAAGGGACACTGGCACAATAATATTCATCAACTGTTAATTTTCATACAAGGTAGAAGTAAAGAAATTCACAGAACTTTGGGTTGCAACGGTGTCTTGGCAATTATAAGATCCCAACTCTTCCCTGGGTTCTTTTCATTTTTATGAGTTAAAGAAGCCAGCTCCAAAGAGAAGTTCAATGACTTTCCCAAGATCATATGGCTAGTAAGTGGAAGATTAAAGCCCAGAGTGGCTTGTCTAATGAATTTCCATGACCAGTGGAAGACACATTATGAAATTTCAGTTAGACACTTCAGAACATGATGATCCCACCCCCTCACTCGTTGAGGAGGGGCAGGGGATGCAGACAAGAACAAGGTAAGCATGTCTCTTTCTGTTTGTATGCTTGAGTAACCATGAATGAGTTAACATATAAAGAGTAGATTCTCAGA
Source organism: Symphalangus syndactylus (assembly GCF_028878055.3). Classification (NCBI taxonomy): domain Eukaryota; kingdom Metazoa; phylum Chordata; class Mammalia; order Primates; family Hylobatidae; genus Symphalangus; species Symphalangus syndactylus. The sequence continues at coordinate 151,153,187 of NC_072447.2, read as the reverse complement.
CTGATTTTCTATGATGTCAGACATCTGGATAAAAATGAAAACTTTTAGTAAAAACACCAGATATTTACAAATATATGGCTTCATCTAAATATTGAATTGTGCATACACAGAGCCTTAATGTAGGTAAGTGGAAAACATAAAATCACAAATCTCCATGATTGGGTGAATTATTGCCTTTGGGTTGGGGAGGGGGGCAAGAGTGGTATGCTCAGTATGCATGAAACATTTTGAGACATTTGCTGTGATGGATATTTTTAAATTCTTTCTAGCCATACATAGAATGCAGAAATTAACACAAGAATGTCTTAATTGGACCTATTTTATATACAAAAGAATAATGGGCTAAATGGGTTGGAATGAATGCCATATTTATCCTTCAAGGGAGGAAAGACATGATGATTCACAGGCGGCGAAGCCAAGAGCATTGGGCCTTCTCATGAGTAGAATAAATATATCTATCTCCTTTCATAATATTCTGCCTTCTAGTCCTTAAAGGCCCCCTAAAGGCACGAATAGAAAAGAGATGGGAAAATCAGAAACTATTCATTTTAATTTCACATACAGTAATTTTCTTTTAGAGATTATGATGCAGAGCCACGATAATGGTTTGACAACTCCATCTAAACTTTAAACCACCAAAAACGACATTGTCAATGTAAAATTCCATTCTATCTCTTCCAAAGTTATCACATACCTTCTATGTGCAAGAAGGCCAGTGACAGAGACTTGAAATGGTGCATTAGCTGAGGAAAGTAAGCCCTTGGCTTCTGAGTGCATTGTTGCATTTCTTGATACTGCATGCTGCATATTTTACCCTCTTAAGTTTGTTTTGCTTAGGCTAAAATGGGCTTTAATCCTCCCTAGTATGGAAGTCATAGGAAGAAAAAGCAGGCATTAATTGTGCTGGGTGACAAAAGACATATAAACTTGCTGCAAACCTTCAAGAATTGATGACAACATTTTGGAGCCGGGCAAAAAATTATACCAGCCAACAGAAATATACGTTCACTTTGGGACTAAAGAAATAAGGGAGGTGTGGGGAAATAATGTAAAGTTATTAAATGATCATTCCCCCTTTCTCTTGCATAGAATCATTTATTCATTAAGGAAAACTGATTAGTCCTTTATCTTTGCCTTTAAAGAAACATAAGGGTGAAAAAGAAAGAAGGAAAGGGAAGAAGAAAGGCAGAAAAGAAAGAAGGCAAGAAAAAGAGAAAGAAAGGAAGAGAAAGAGAAAGAAAGACAGACAGAAAGAAAGAAAGAAAGAGAAAGAAAAGAAAAGAAAAGAAAAAAGAACGAAAAGAAAAGAAAAAAGAAAGAAGGAAAGAAGGAAGAAAAGGAAATAAGGAAAGGAAGGAAGGAAGGAAAGAAAGAAAGAAAAAGAAAGAAAGAAAGAAAGAGAAAGGAAAGAAAGAAAGGAAGGAAGGAAAAGAAAGAGAAGGGAGGGAGGGAAAGAGGGAGGGAAGGAGGGAGGAAAAGATATGGAGGAGGTGGCCTGCTATAGTAGTTTTGAATCTGCTGACTCTGATGGTTGATCTTTCGAAATCTTGCTGGCTAGGATGAGGCAAAAGTGCATCTCATCGATGTTCACCTTGCCAAGCAGGGATCACTCCTCCAGGTGGTTGAAAATAGAATACTGTGTCTCATTTCTTCAATCTGGCCTCTAGCATTAGATTCATAAATGCATTAGCAGACATTGCTCTCATTCAAAGGGCCAATTCAGCTTTCCACCTACTTCTACAATAATGCAAGAAATTTCAGAAAGGTGTAGCTAAAAAATAAAAATAAAGCAAAGCTTGTAGGTACACAAAATTGTGTGTAAATTAAGCTATCATCAGTCAATTCCCACTTTCTCTTTGATTACAGTTTTAAAAATGGTTTGTCTCCATTTCTAATTGCATCAACTGATGATAGTTTACCCTAACAATTCAGCTCTCCGTCTCTGACGGTCCCTCTAACAACTCACTAAGTTGTTAATGAGTTGCCAATTCTTACATATCTTATTTAGAAGAATGTGCTCAGATTTTCTTATGTCAAGTTTTTCCTAAACTGGATATACAGTTGTTATTAATTTAATGAACCGGTGCCAAAGCACCAAGCTAGGTTTTACAGGAGTACACAAATCAATGAGACATAAATCACCCTAATTCAAGGCTAAGTACAAAAACAGAGATACAGAGTGCAGCAGGAATGCGGTGGATAAAGATTTTATCTTTGGCTAGAATGACCTGGAAACGTTTCTCAGAAGTGACGAGGACCTGATGTGCATCTTTACAGATCAGTTAAAGTATATAAAGCAGAGAAAGGAATTTCAGAGAGAGAGAGAGAGAGAGATGGCTCAGATGACAACAGGAGACTATAGCACAGGGCTCATGAGGGCATGTGATGGGAGATAAAGCTGGGGGCTAAATTGTGCTGGGGCTCGCATTCCAAGCCCGAACATTTTGCCTTGGTATTGAATGGGGATGGAAAGGCATGGAAGGCCACCCCATTATTGAACTCTTTAGGCAGATGGCAATGGAGTATACATCTAAATGTCTCCATTCCCACTGTACCCTGGGTATTTCTATTGTAAAGGGCTTAGAGTGAAGGGTCTTTTTTTTGCCTAATCAAAGAAGATCAATCCGTAGACAAGTAATTTCACATTCATTTTCACTTGCAATTCTTTCCTGGGATGTCATCTGTTATGCATTTAATATTCTTTACACTCATCCCCTCACAAATTCTGCATCCAAGTGCACAAAAAGGGATCCATTTCTTCAGACAATTCCCACCAAGACCTCCCTGTGGATGCCATCAAGATTTTGCACCTGCAATTGGCTAATTGCCAGCACAATAGGCCACTTGAGCCTTCAAAATTAAGGATTTAACGATAAGTGGGGAGGTACAATGATAAATGAAAGGCTGAATTCACACTTCTGATTTCTATGGCCTAATATATTAGGGGATGTAAAATGGAAGCAGGCCATAATGAAGCCTAACAAGAATCCTTATGGTCACTATTGAGTCTCCTGGCAAAAGCCTCTCCAATTTAGAAACTGAGTGAAAGACTGCCTTAAAATCTATGATGTGATCATTATTAGAGTCTCAAAGGGCAGCTTTGACACAACTACAGTGATTATTTTGTAACTTCTCTAAAAGATTGACCACCTCCTTTTTCCCTCCCCCTCCTTTTCAAGAGCCAAGTTTCAAAAAGGGGGAAACAGAGAACCAAAGAATGACTTCACGAAGGCCACATTCTCCAAGGTCTCAAAAGCACTTGGGAAATTTCACCAATTGGATCACAAATATTTGCACATTGATTACCTTTTCTTACTAATCAGAAAATACTCTTGTACAAAATGTCTGGCCTTAGCTAGCATGCTGTTTCTTCCAGTTACTGGGCTGCCACAAGGACAATAACCAGCTTACCAACCAGGTCTTACATAAGCCACAAACCTAGGATTGGTCTGGTGATCATGTCTCCTTTTAACCTTGTAAGTCTCTAGAAATGTTTTTCCCACATATGCAGTGTCTGTTTTTAGAAGCATGTTCATTTGCTAACATGGTTGCATATACTTCTTAGTCTGGCAGCAGCAACAGCAGTATCAGGTGGAAAATACCCTATTAGAAAAGCAATGTATATTCAATAGCTTTGGTAAAACAGTTTACTCTTTCATACTGAGGAAATCCTTGGAGGAAATTACAAAGATTATGCCTTACAAATATAATGCACAAGAAGAGAGGGCTTTGTTAATAGAGGTTTCAGACATCTTAAGCAGGGAGGAAAAATCTCCGTAGATAAGAACTCTTTTTAAATAGGCCTAGTCTGATACATGGACTGAGGCTTAGGAAAAGTCGCTATTGTCAGAACTATAAATGGTGTATAGCTTACCACAAAACTTACATGAACTTTCATATAGTTTCAAAGTCATGAAAATGAGTCAGTACATAATTTTCTATGGTAGACTGAGGGGGTTTCCTAAGAAATTAAATGTCAATAAATTTAAATGGCATAAAGTGCCTGATTAATAGCACAGGAAAATAAATCCCAGAACAAAAGCCCTGCAAAGTTAATCCCTATTCGCACATGCTGTTATCAAGAAATATGTATTTAAGTCTTACTAGGTAGTAAATGCTGAGTGGAAAGCATGCAAATGTGCAAGGAATGGCCCCAGATCTCAAGATAATAATTATTTGGAAAAATAAGACCTATTGACATATAAAGACAATTAACTGATTTAGACACTCCCTAACAACTGCCAAATGAGTGGCTGGACCCACTACGGGTGGGTTCAGGGAAAGGAGAAATTCTTGAAGGCTGGAGTGGGCAAGCAAGGCTTCATGGAGGAGTTGAAACTGGAGCCTCCCAAGACAGAGAATGGAGACTATGTAAGGCTCAGAGATAGGAGTCCAACCAGCCCACTCAGGGCACAGTGAGTGTCCCAGTCTGTCTGAAGAAAGAGCAATTTTAAGGAAGCAAAGGAAGATGAGTTTGGGAACGTACTAGGTAGGGAGTGCTGTCATGGATTTTCCCCTAGAGCCTCCAGAAGGAATGTAACCCTGCTAACCCATTTTAGATTTCTGAACTCCAGGACTGTGGGAAAATAAATTTGTGTTATGTTAAGCCACTAAGTGTGTGATGATTTGTTACAGCAGCCATGGGAAACTAATATATCTCATGTGTATACAAATACATTTCTCATCTTCACAAACATTATTGTAACCATTAGACCATACTACCTGAATGTAGTGTTTAATTTCAACAAATTGGAGACAAGACAACAAAGCCAACTTCTCCAAAGAAAACTTACCTTCCAAATATCTCACTGCCTAAAACAACAACCATTCACCCAGGGCTTCCCCTACCTGCCAGACCACTTGATCATGAATGTCCAACTTCCAGGGTGCAAATTCACACAAGTGAAAATCTAGCTCAACTTTCCATTTAACCGTCACATCATATAGTTGATAAATGGGCCTATCTTCCATGTCTCTGCTAGGAATACTGGGAAGACAGAGTAATATTCGAAAAACATTGGGCCAAGTAAAATAATTATAAAGCATTATTTTAATAAGTTACTGCTTTCAGTGTCAGCTAATATAATTCATTCAGCATTGTTTCTCCCTTGCTTTATTTCCCATTTAACAAGCTCCCTCAATACCCTTTAAAGGGATTGTGATGCCTATATAGAGAAATAAAATATATTTTAAAATATACTTTATTCTGACCCTCAACTATTACACAGCAGTCTTTTGAAAGGCTGATAAGATCAGTTGAGCCCAATGTCACTAAGTGGAGATAACCTGATGCCATTTCCCAAATGCCAGATTGTAGCAGCGGCCTGATCACCAACCCCCACACCTCTCCAGGCACATTACCCACTGGAAATGCAGTTGGAATGACAGAAGTTCACTTGCATAAATAAATCCCAAGCTGATTCCATAAATAATAAATCACTCATCTTGTAGAAGAAAAAAGACGCAGCTACACAACTTTTACGTGTAATACTATGGCTCACTCAGAATGAAAGGGGGAGAAACAGAAAAGGGAAGTACAATTTCCTCTGCCCTCACTAAATGTTATTTGCAAGAATATTTGTTTTCTGTTTTGCTTCACTTTGGCTTTTATCATTTTGAAAGGAAATGCACAAAAACATAGATATCATTAAATATGGAATACTAAGAGGGCAAAGAGCATCATGATCAGGTAGAATAAACCCCGAAGCAGGAGTCAGGAATCCCACATTCTGTTACTGGATTGGCCATTAACTGCCAAGTGAGCAACAAACAGGTTGTTTCACCACCTGTGACTCAATACCAAGTCATTTACAGTTAGAATTATTAATAGTAGGGGAAAGAACTACAGCGGTAATAACAATGCACCCATACTGTGTACCAAGTGTGCATGAGTGCTCTCACTCTTCCACCCCCCTCTCTCTCTTCACATGGGCAATCTCTAATTCTTAAAACAATCCTATGAGATAGGCACTATTATCACCCATCATTGACAGATAAGGGAAGTGAGGTTCATGAGGTTCAGATTACTCAGTAGTGGAGACCAGGAAGTGCTCAGGGAAAGCCAAAAGCTTTCACAGGCTCTGCTTTGCACTCACTCTTTCCCTTCCTAAGAGCAAGATGGATGTGGGAGGGGCAAAGCTTAGGCCACTTTGCTCAGAGGCTGCCCCTTTCACCTGCCTTCCCAAGGAAGCAGGAAGGGATCAGATTTCAAGACAATCCTTATCCTTGTAGTTCCCTGGGCAGGTTGGCTGAGCCATACCATGACAGGATGAATGTCACCAGGACCATATCCAATGTGTGTGTCTCAGGGTACAGGCTTTAACAGGGATCGTGTTGTTTATTTCCTGGTTATAATGCACATACTGAGTTGGGAAGGGTGTGTGGAGTAAGAAGGAGAGGAGTTAGCATGCAAAGTACTTTGGCATTTCTGCTTCTACAAGGAATTACAAAGTACAGAAAAGGAATGCTGCTATAAAACACCCAAAATTAGACTTGGTTTCAGATCAAAAGCTAAGAAAATAGTGAGAAGCCCTTTTAATTCAGCCAGTCACTACATACACAGACCACAGCTCAAATAATATCCCAGAAACATACCCATGTACATTCAGAACTTAATATAACCCAACTAGAACAGAAGGCAGGTGTTAATACTATTCCTCAAACCACATTTCCATGGCATTTCAAATATTTATAGCTTGTTATAAATTACACCAAGGCCACATATCAAAGAATGAAAATCACCCGTATTAAATTAAACAGAGATTTTAGAAAATTATACATTGCACATGACTGAGTATAATACATTTAATGTTTCAATGTCATGGAACATTTGCTTTATAAATAAAATATGAAAGTGATTAAGCTCTCACAGACCCTCAGGAATATGGCAAATCTATATGCGAGCCCCCTAAGCCCTGGATTTGTATCTCTGGATTTTGGTTACTGAAGAAAAACAAAAAATCATGCAACTGAACTAGATCTCACTAGTTGGTGATGCTCCAGAGGAAAGTCAATGTCAGCATGGGTAAAAGTGAAATTCAATATCCTAGTTCCTAGTACCCTGATTTCTTATAAAAGAATTCAAATGTTACCCTCAGCTCTATAAGCTCAGTTGCCACTCTCCTTTAATGGAAACTTAAGTGCACACTGAAGGCAGGATTTGGCTCAAGGACTTTCTATGCCACACTAAACATTCGTGTTGTTAAAAGCAACTTTACACATATATGCCATTACAAACTAAGATTGGATTTCAGGAAAAGAATGTAAAATGTAGACTTTGGAGATGTCTGAGGAAGTGTTTACAATATTTCACCCAGCCCAGGTAACACAGTGAGACCCCATCTCTATCAATTTTTTTTTTTTTTTTAATTAGCTGGCATGGGGGCATGAGTAGTACATGCCTGTGGTTCTAACTACTTGGGAGGCTGGAGTGGGAGGATGGCTAAGTCTGAGGTTACAGTGACCTACAATCACGCCACTGCACTCCAGCTAGGGTGATAGAGTGAGACCCCGTCCCTAAAAATTAATTAATTAATTAATTGAAATAAAGTATTCCACTGACTCCCCTACCAATAAAGAATACAAGCCTTAGCTTCCTCCAGAGCCAAGCAACTACACAAAAGTCACCAGGTAGCCAGAGTTTTCCATGGATTCTGAAGATGCAATTCCATATCTGTGCTTCTTAGATTTCATGACATCTTTCCCATTTCTTTATAGAAGTACTGTATAGTTATGTGACTGTGTGTATGCTAATTAAAATTAATTTTGCTTTGAGGACCTTACGATAGCTCCATAAAGCCATTTGGAAAAAAAATTGTTGACACAATGGGGTATGTCAAAACCAGTGCTGTAAGTCCTGGAATTCATCTTCCAAAACTATATAATCCAATACCAGACCATGGCTTTTTTGTCCCTTTTTACAGAAAACCCTACTCTCAAGGGTCATATTCTATCCTGGACCTTGGTAAGTGCAACAAAACTAGATTATAGCTCTACACTGACTTCTAGTTTCCAAAACACAATTGCCTCTTTGCATGGTATATTAAATATTCCCTTTTAGCAGCAGTTCTGAAGATGGCAAGGTATCATCAACTTCTCAAAATACTCATCGTATTATTCTGTTGAAAAGCTGCACATAGCAAATAGGCAGCATTTGGAGTCCAAACCCTCTTCTTGGTCTGATGAGATAGCAATGGCCTGCCAGGCACATTACCAGTATATAGCTTCTCTAAAAAAAAGAAACCAGATAGATTTGTAGAATCATTTTTAAAAGAGATTTGTTTCCTTATAATTAAATATAAAATCAAGTTTCTTTGTCATAAACTAATTGATACAAATCTTCAAATGATGAGAGAAATGGTATTCCTGCAGGATTTATATAGAGTGGTTGTGTGCTCCTTTGATGTTGCCCTCTAATGTAGATAGACTGTATTAGTCCATTTTCATACTGCTATGAAGAAATACTTGATACTGGGTAATTTCTAAAGAAAAAGAGGTTTAATGGACTCACAGTTCCACATGGCTAGGGAGGCCTCATAATCATGGCGAAAGGGGAAGGAGCAGCAAAGGCACATCTTACATGGTGGCAGGCAAGAGTGTGTGTGCAGAGGAACTGCCCTTTATAAAACCATGAGATCTTGTAAGACTTATTCACTATCACGAAAACAGCACTGGAAAATTCACCGCCATGATTAAATTACCTCCAACCGGGTCCCTCCCATGACACATGGGGATTATGGGATCTACTATTCAAGATGAGATTTTGGTGGGGACACAGCCGAACTATATCACAGGCCAAGTTCTCAAATAATTTTATATCTCTATTCTAAAGACAATCTTGGATAATTCAAGGAACCTGAGTTTTGGAATCTGGACGATTTGGGCAAGAGCTTTTACTAGCTTAGTGAGCATGGGAGCCAGTTACTTTACCTTTATGAGATTCTGTTTCCTCATCTTGAAGTACTCAGCCTATAGTAAGGTCTCAATATTCTTGCTTTACATCTTGTCGTCTATGACCCTAAACACGGTGCATGGCACACAAAGCCAATTTCTTATAATTGCCTTAGAGCAAGAGAGCTGTATAATGCCCAGAAACAAGCTCAAGTGAGTTTAGAGTAAATGCTTTAAAAAAAGAGAGCAAGTTCTTTATTTCACTTTCACTAATTCAGGCCTGAATTGGGAAAACACTCATTTATGTGGCATTGTATCAACCAGGAATCTCTGTTAATTGGCACTTCTGTGTGAGTCTCCTATGCTGTACAACCATAATTTGACGTTTATAATCATGATCCAGAGGTATTGCAAAGTCCTGAAGTGCCTACTGAATCATCGAAGATTCAATTACATACAATCTAGTTTTAGTTCTAAGTGATCGTTTGAAAATTGGTAATTCCTGTATGGTATAGAAACTGAAAAACCTGGCATATAGCCTTCACATGCTATAGCATCTACAAGGCTTGGAAACACCATAGAAAATATGCAGGCTACTAAAAAGCAGGTTGGGTTTAGAAAATTTTACAAATCTTTCCACAAGGCTGACTTGACTTCTTGTTTTTTTTAATTATTTTGAAAGAATTTTAGACTTTAATACAGAGAATTTAGGTGTCTTCTCTGACCACCTTTCCTTAGTGTTAGCAACTTATATTACCTTAATAGAATTATATTTAGGTGTCTTCTCTGACCACCTTTCCTTAGTGTTAGCAACTTATATTACCTTAATAGAATTATCAAAAAAAGGAAATCAACATTAATAAAACACAATGAACTAAACTACAATACTTGTTTAGATTTCAAAAGATTTTCCTCTAATGTCCTTCTTTCTGTACAGAATCCTATCTTGGATTCTACATTGCATTTAGTTGTGTCTCCTTGGTTTCCTCCAATCTGTGACAATTAATTCCTCATCTTTCTTCATCTTTCATGATCATGAGACTTTTTATGAATCCTGGTAATTTATTTTGTAAAAGCTTCCTGCTAAAAGGGAATATTTAATATACCATTTGTGTGTATCCTAGGTTTTATCATGATTATATATGGAGTTATGCCTTTGGGCAAATATCACAGAAGTAATATTGTAGTTATCATACTTTTCTCAGTGCATCACATCAGGGAGTTCAAGATGTCAATAATCTTAGTTGTTAAAGTTACTCTTTTTCCCTTTTTAACTGGTCTAAATTTGGGGGAGATATTTTCAGACTATGCTAACACCCTGTTTCTCCTCAAATATTCATCCATAGATTTTGATATTCATTGTTTGAACTTGCCTGCGATAATTACAGAGTGGTCTTTCACTAATAGTGACTTGGTATTTCATTCATTCACTCACTCATTGATTCATAGCTGTATGAACTCATGGATATTTTATTCTATGGATCATAACCCGTTACTATCACTGCTTATTTAGTTATTTCAATTGTCCATGATTTCACCATTGGGTGCTCTTTTGTGCTGGCTCCTGCTCCTGTGACCTTTGTCCTTTTGACACCTTGATCGTTTGTTAACACTTCCTTATTTCTAGCATCACAAGATATTATAGGTTTAGTTTACAGTTTTCTGGCCCCAGTGCCGGACTCAATTACTTCACCAAGAGACCCTGATTTCACTTATCGGAGTATGGTATTTAGAAATTAAGATCTGGGTGCAAGGTGTGCTTATTGCTATGAGGATGTCATTACTTCTAGGCTCTCTCAGCAAACCCAGCTAGGAAATAATGGGAATGTATGCATGTTTATATCTATTTATCATGAGTTAAATCTCTACTTATCAAACATGAGTTCATACTGATACCTCCAATTACAATCCAACACAAGTTTCAATCTGGCCTTCCCCCTTTGCTTATTTGTAACTCCTTTTTCCAACAGTGAGAAACCTAAGCTCATTATCATATATTCACATATATTAATGTTATTCAAATAACATATATTCACAGTTTGATCAACCCTAATATTCACAGAGTAGTTTTGGAACTGTGAAATCATCAGGGCCTGGTGTTTTTTGTGAAGTAGTTCATTCATAACTTTCTCTATTCCTTTCATGGATATTGATCTGTTTAAGCTTTTAAAATCAAGTGAGCTCAGTCTTGGTAATATGAATTTCTCTAGGAAATTATTGATTTTTATCTAGGTTTTCAACTTCATGTGGATATCTGAAAAGTAAACACTTGTGATTTTTGAAAACTTATTTTTCTCTAAAGGATAGTTCCTTCTTGTCATCTCTTATTTTGTATAGTTTTCCTTTCTACTTCTTTTTCTTCATTAAATTAGCTAATAGTTTATTTGCATAATTTAAAAATCACAGAACTTTGATTTATTGATTAGATTTGCTCTATTGTTCTGCTCTCTACCTCATTATTTTCTATTTTGTCTTTACAAATTCCTTCTTTTTACTTTCTTTTGGTGTACTTTGTTATTCTTTTTCTAATATTTTGAACTGGGCATTTTCCCATTTATTTCCACTCTCATTTTTATTGGTAAAAGTGTTCAGTGAAATGAATCTCTCTCTAATCTTTGCTTTAAATGCATCTCATAGATTTTTATACGTAGTGTTTTGTTTTCCTTTTTTTAAAATGTGTAATTTCAATTTGCATGTCCTCTTTCATTCAGGAGTTTTTGCAGTGGCACATGCCTTTAATTCCAGCACTTTGAGAGGCCAAGGTAGGAGGATTGCTGAAGCCCAGGAATTCAAGGCTGCAGTGAGCTATGAGCGTGCCACTGCACTTTAACCTGGGTGAGAGAGCGAGACCCTGTCTCTTAAAAAATAAAAATAAAAAATAAACTAAAATTTCTAGATGAAAGTGACAATCTAGTTTTTATTTTGTTAGCAGTTTCTCAATTTATTTCATTGCAATTGGAGAGTGTTATTTGTATTATACTATTTGTACTTTATGAAAATGATTCATGTTTTCAATGAAACCGAATATACAATCAATTTTTGTGAATGTGTCATGGCACAGGAAGTGAAATTTTATACATTGCAGCTGAGTAAACCCATCTTCCAAGAAACAATTGCAAAGTACAAGAAAACTATAATCCAACACTGTAAAAAGATTTAAAATACCCAAGAAGAATATTCTCACAAAAGCATTTGAAGATATGAAAATCTGCCTTGACTCAGAAATCTAAAACCTAAAATTAGAGATGTACAAAAAAACCCAGGAATAAATGAAAAGTAAGTAATGAAACTCAATGAATAAATGAAATAGACAAAATTATCTAAAAAATAAAGAATAAATTACAAGGTGCACGAGGGAGAATAGATCCAAATGAAATTTAATAAGAGACATTGAAGAAATATAGAAAAATAACCGAGATAATTACATAAATAAGAAAATCAAAAAGAAGCAGAAATAATGTAATATAAATGGAAGAAAGGCAAAAAAACAATTATTTTATATTTATATTATTGGGGTCCCTGGAAAAGAAAAAACAAAAATGCTGGAACTGAGCTAATAAATAAAATTATAATAAAAGAAAATGTTCCTGAAATAGAAAAAGATCTGAATCAACCCACTGAAACGGCTCACTGCATCTGGAGAAAGTATCCTGAATGATCAGCTCAATGCATTTGGTGGCAAAACTAGTAGATTTCGAAGATAATGATAAACATCTCAAAGCCTCCCCCTAAAATACAAATAAGCTACAGAACACAAAAGAATTAGACTGGCATCAGAGTTTTCAAAACCAAGGCAATGATGGGGGAAAAAGAAAAAACCACCTAATGAAAGAAAGTGGCTAGATTTTATATCTAGCCAGTCTGTTATTCAGATACCGATACAGGAGAAAATAAAAGTTTTCAACATAGAAGAACTTAGGGAATTCTGCACATACCGACCCTTTTTGAAGTTTTTCTCAGTCTCCCCTTGCTGACTGCAAAGTCTTTTATCAGAGCAGAGTCAGGGTAGAATCATGAAATCACACACTGAGATTTGGTGAAATATGTTTTTCCTCTTTACACGTAGTGATTTCACATTTGGCACTGTCTGTCTTCAAATTATCCTAAAAGAATTTGGTTTTGTGTAGAATTTACTTTTCCTATATTGTTATTTCTTATGGTCTGTGGAGGTAAATCTTTCAAGATAGCCAGCTGTGCTGCTGACATTACCCTTGACTCACTAGATACATTCTTGACTTTTTAATGTGTCAAATCAGAAACTTCAGATTGGAAGAGGGGAAAGTCCCATCAGTTATTTAATTAAAAAAAAACATATGAATTTCCAAAGTTGTTTCTCTCCTAAGACTCCTTTGTAATTATCTAATAAGCCTTTATTATTTATGATGCACTGTGCTATTTTACCTGCATTAGTCCTTACAGATTCCATTAAAAAAAAAATCTTTGAAGTGGCTACTATTATTCACCTTCTACACACTAGGAAAATGAAGCTTAGAGAATATGTCCAAGGATCAAAACCAAGACTGCTGCATGGCAAAATTGAAGCTCTTAACTGTTACTCTACATTGCCTGTTCTTCTTCAGCCTTTTCTCGTTATATGGCCCCAACAATCACTCTCAAGTCATCAGAGAATGGATTTCAGGTATGGATTTCAGGTACTAAAGATACAACCTTAAGAAATTCCTACTTTCTCGTTGGAGGGAGAAAAAAAAGATATGCCTGTAATACATGCACACTTAATTTACACTGAATGCCAAGTGAGGGCCACTGAAGTTAAATGCCAAGAAAATTTTAAAGAGCTGGAGAATACTAAAGGAAGATGAACTTAAAACTGATCTTGAAGGATGGGAAAGAGTTAGAAAGCTTTTTTATTGGACTTTTGTTTCTTAAAGGTGAATTTGGGACAAACTCATTGACGATTCACATAGATGCCAGGCTCTCCTAAAGTGTAAACTCACCTCTGACTGTGAGATATTTTAGGAAACTTCAGAAAATATTTGCCCTCGCTGGGGTACAATTTCTGTGAAGCAGATAACTTGCTAAACAGTACCTCTAGTGGTCTCAAAGAATTCTTTCAGCTTCTTAAGCTGCCTTATTCCCCAAGTAAGAAGTAGGTTCACAATTCTGAGAATATGACTCATTAGCAATATATGTGGTACATCTATAATTGAAATTAGTACTTAAGTAGCAAGATCTTCCCAAAGAGCAAAACAATGACAAGGAAAGAAAAAGAAATGTAAAAGAAATGCTCTCAGAATGAAATGTAACTCCTTCCCATGGCCTTCCAGGCCCTACAGTATCTGTCCTCTCTACTTCTTTTATATCATTTCATGCCACTCTCCAACTTAATTACTCTCTTCTTGCCAATACTGGCCTCCTTTCTCTTTCTTCAACTTGCCAAGCTCATTCATACCTCAGAGCCTTTGCATTTGCTGTACACTTAGCTTGAAACACTTTTAAAATATTTCCAAGTATGTTTTTTAAACGTTGCAGTCACTGCCTGCTTGGTGGAGGCTCAGCCTACTAACTGACTTGGGAGCAGGCACAGGGAGCTTGGGGGCGGCAGGCATCTGGAGATGGAAGGAGGTGAACTCCTAAGAACAGTAGTTGAACAAGTAAGAGTAGGTTCTGCCACATTGTGAGAAAATGTGAATTATCAACAAACACTTCCTACACCTGATATCTTTTGTAGGGTGAGCTGCACATTTAATAAAGAAGCAGCTGCCACTACTGAACGATTAATCAATACTAGTAAGCTGACATCCTAAGTACTGCTGGACTGAAGCTTTTCTTTCCCTCTTGCATTTACAAATAAAGTGCTCAGCATTTGAATAACGCCCGTCGACTTGACCAGAAAATATCAGAGTCCTATTTAAATGACATTTGTAGAGAATGAGATTTTCTTCTGGCTACTGCTCCTTATCGCTAATAATAACATCAGATTAGTGGATTTAGGCCGGCAGAGGAGCAATGCCTTTTCTGATCCCTTCTTAAAGCAGCCCTTTCCATCTGTCTCGCCAAGCTGTCCTCCTACTTGTCTGGGCCAATGAGCAATTCCTAAATGGCACTTCATTGATACCATGTGGACTATCTATCTGTAGACCTATTGTGTTGCTAAATTCCACACAAGACTACCAAGTCTCCTTAGCTTGGAAAGATCAAAACACCTGTAATGTTCACAAGTGCAAAGATCTCTCTAGACGATATCCACCAAATGTGGAAGAGTCACACATACACAAAAACCAAAAATTAATCTCGATTGAAAGAAGTTTACAAATGTCCTTCACTTGTCAATTTTTTCACCTGTCATCATTTCAACTCACCAGACAGAAGAAAGTGTTACGTTTTATTCAAGGAGAAGGTTGTGATGGTTGATTGCTTTGGGGGATGGGGGAGCAGAAATCATGGCCAAACACACATATATGCACTTAGATGATTATAGGGGAAGATGTCTTTATCCTTATTTTTGTATGAATTGTTCAAGTTCCAGGACTGAACATGATTTAAAATCTAAATGCCAGGTCTTTCAAGAACAAATCTAAGTATTTCTAAAGCTCTACCATAAATAACTACATTTAATTTCCTTTTTCCAGCATTTGGCACTTTAAAAGCCCTTTTACAATTTGTACCTATGCTACTTAAGTTAATAACTGACATTTCCTCTTCGTAATACATAATGTAAGCTTGAGTGCTGCTGTGAACCCGAGATAAGCTGAGAGACCAGCAGACTCAGTATGAAGCCAATGTTTCAAGATCATACTGATTGCCTATATCTTCTGCCTGTTTTGTTTTTCAGCAAAGTCTTGGTCATTCATAACCCTGACCACAAAAAGTGTTTCTCTATGGTAGAGAACCCCATGCCAAGCAGAGCCACATCAAGTCAAATGTTTGAACTGATCAAGCCATATGGCTTGAATTGAATGTTTAGCAAGGTTAAAGTGAGACTCTTGTTTTCAAAGACAGCA
Organism: Symphalangus syndactylus; assembly: GCF_028878055.3. Taxonomy (NCBI): domain Eukaryota; kingdom Metazoa; phylum Chordata; class Mammalia; order Primates; family Hylobatidae; genus Symphalangus; species Symphalangus syndactylus. Next base: position 151,137,336 of record NC_072447.2, on the reverse strand, counting down.
CTTACCAACATGTTAAGGAAAATTCCTGAATCTGGTGTCCAATTGTTTTACATATATATTTTTCAATTCATCATATTGTTAACCAACTTACTTTAAAAACATAAGAAATTGAAGGATGCTTTTATACATAGGACGTACTCAATTTTCAATGCATGCATGTCATAAAGTCAGTAATGCATCCTGCATATGACACAATTTATATTCATTTCACAGGGTCACAATAAGTACATGATTGCATTTCCTTCAGGAAGTCTACAGATGCTAAACCAGGCATTCTAATTTTGAGACAAACTTGGGCAAATTTGGATGAACCTCTTCAAGAGCCAACAACTATTTACCTATTCTGTTACCATTCTAGAGTTAAAATAGAGAAAGACGATTTTAAAGAAACCACTTTTGAGAAAGCCATAATTATTTAGCCCAACAGAAGGGAAACATGAAATGAAATAAATCTGATTGTTTTAGGCATAAATAAGATACAGTTATTTTTCATGATAAATGGGAAGTTTAGTTGATTAATATCATTAAAGTTTATAAGGGATCTCTTTATAGTTAACAAGAACGAAATCATTCAAGACATTGAACGCAAACAGTACACAGCCAGGGTAGCCAAAGGTATGTTTGTCAACCATTAGATTCTATCTCTACTCTGTATTGTTTAGAAGTTGCTGGAAAGGGTAGTAAGTTTTTATCTGTTTATTTTGCTTTTCTTTTGTGTGATCCCTGCTCTAACACCCGTTATTGTTCCTAGATGAAGAAGTAACTAAGTCTGGTGGTTGGAATGAATTCTGGTTTCCCATGGCATGCAGTGTGCAGGCAAGGATAGGAGAACGCTAGTGCCTCGGGATGGTGGCACTCTAGGAAGCAGGGCCTTCTCACCCTGCCACCTGGCCATGGCACAGGAACGATATTGGTCATTTTACTTCGTTTTTTTTTTGTTTGGGTTTTATTTTGTTTATTCATTTCTAGGGAGGAGGAAGGGGACGAACCATGTCTCAGAGCCAGAACTATCTCCTTCACCTAAATGGCCTCGTTTTCCCATTGTCACATCTTGTTGCTGGCTGGAAGATGGCGTGAAAGTTTTAATGCTGGCAGTGATTTGAGGAATTATGGCCAAAATTTAGCAAATGTATTTTTTTCTCATTTTTAGACTTTGGAAATGAGTTGCCTTACTATTATTTTATAATTTCATTCAAAAATATCTAGTACCTTAAAAATAAGACCTTTCCAATTAAATCAAACATTAATTATTAGATGTATGAACATTTGTAGACTACATTTCACACACCCAAACTACCAGATGTATGTACTCTTCAAAGTGTAAACAATCAATTTAAAATCCCCCCAACTCCTATTGATGATGTGAGAACAGCATGATTGATTATTTAACCTTCCAAAGTACGCATTAATGTTGTCACTATTAATAGATGAAACCTTTATACTGCAGTGAGCCATTTCCTATGATCAAAGTCATTTTTCCTCAATTTATTTCTGTGTAAAACGAAGAGTTTCCGATTAGCAATAAAGCGCCGGCAGGATACGTGGTTATGCGAAGGTAATCACAGCCCTGTGGGAGCAGAGGTACTCAACTGTACCTTTTGCTCTGTGACTCCTCGGGGGGTGATTATCTCATGATAATCATATACCCCCACCCCACTGTGTCTTATTGCTTAATTAGCTACTGCATGAAACATAGTTCTGTTTGCATCAACTTTATGTCGACTATAATTGCCCTGAGTTGCAGTTCTAAGATGAAAAAAGTGGATCAAATAACTACATATATTTTGTTTGATTAATCATGAAAAAATCATTAAGGGATTAAAGTGAAACCATTTTATTCCTGCTGATCATGTTCAGCAATTTGAAATTATTTTATGATCCTGATCAATGTAATTAATGAGAATGGCTGTTAATTAGTTACACTAGCAGGTGGGCCATGAAAAATGTATTCACTTAATAATACCCTAGAACAACAAGCGATTAAGGGCTCCTGTGCTGATTTTACCTGGCACAGAGAAAGGAAATCGCTGTCCAGCTCACTGGGCTCTTTGAGATTTCCACACACCCCTCTTTGCCCACCTCAGCTCCTCCACCTCCTCGTAGGGCCTTTCATAGGGTAACACACAAAAACAGCCCAGCTTGAGATTTTAAAAGATATTAAGCATTTTTCGGCTTAAACATTCTCCTCTTTGTCGCAAGGCCCCACAAGCAGAGGTTTTTGGTAAACTCCACTAAGGCATTATTAATTTCAAATTAACTAACTGTAACTTCACCATAGAAAATAGGGTAAGCCAGACCCCTTCATCTGCCCCCCAGCAGATGTCATAACCCTTTCTGTAGAGAGCCTAGCTATAGTAACCCCGGTGGCTGTCTGGTGACAGACAGACAGGAAGTGTTAACATGGTCCATTGAGTTGTTCCTTAGTAATGCTGAGAATTTATTGGGAGTTTTCATTGTCAAAAGATATATCACATTCCCTGAGGAGTTAGTCAATACCTTCAGTTATCTCCACAGTTTTTATCCTAGAGCAATACAAAAGGAGGCTAAAAGTGTAACAAATATTTCCAATATTCTCCTGATTAAACTATTTAGTCACATCAATTATGCAAATGACTACAAATATCTGTTAATATGACTTTCCTGTGCACAGAGCTCTTCGCTTTCATTAAACCTCGCCAACTGACATTTAGGATCTGCCCCAGCATTCACCATATCACTATTTGGCCTAATTGGGAGAGCTGAAATACTAAAAAGTGAGGCTAATGGGAAATTCCAGGGAAATCCTGATTCCTACAGTCAGAGGAGATGGGAACACAGTCGTCCCATTTTATGCTCTTTTCAGAGGCTACATCTCAAGTACCCATTGTATTTGGGTTAGCTCTACTGGATTTGCAAGCAATTAAGGAGAGAGACCTGGCTAGATGAAAGGGTCTTTGTGCAGCTTCCCTGGCCCCTTGGCTAGGCAGTCACACCAGGACACAAGTGGCCATGAAGTGGTTGGAGGCGGGCGGCGCTCTTGTTCCTTCAGATGCACTACAGCCCATTTCATTGGTGTTTGATTGTTTTTCCTTCAAAATAAAAGTTTGATGGAGGCTTTGCTTCTTTACTGTTGGACTTCTTTCTTTTGTAACTATCACCTGCTTAGTAGGAGTATATATATCTTATCTCCTACACCAAGGAAAGGAGTTTCTATTACTACTTCATTTCATTTTCTATCTCAAGGCAGTTTTCATTGTTGTATTTGCCAAAGAGCACAGTAGATGTTAGGGATTTTTATCAAATTGATGTATACATATGATGATTTCAAGAGTCAACTACCTATCAAAGCTTCTTAAAGACCCAAAGCAGTTCCAAGCCCTGCACTGCACCCCTAGATTATTCCCTCTTCTCAACAAGCAATTGCTTGCAACTTTATTTTATTCTTGGAGCATTTGCCTTCATTTCTCTAAAAAACACACTGGATTGCTATTTTTTTTATTTTTAGGTATTATCTATTGACTTCCTTCTGTGGAAAATGAGCATTTAGTTGGCCTTCTTGCTTTCCCCTTCCCTACTACATACTGGAATACTTGTCATCCCTCCATCTTCCCAACATATTTACATCAAAAGTTTAGTTAGATTAATTTTTATTTTTACAATTTTTAGATGGTATACGTTATTCAGACCTAAGCCATGTACTAAACTAGGATTTTCCTTTCCTGAGCAACTTTTTGGAGTCAATCGTCATGACTGGCTTTTTATTAATGTTTGACTCATTTTTCTACACACATATTACTAATGCAACCTCAAACTCTCTACTAGCCTCATAAATCCTGTCAATACATTTACTCACATTAGCTATCTATTTCATCTTCTTCATGAATTTCATTCAGAGCTTTCTGACCTACTTCAACCTCAACTGGTTGCCCTCTACATCGGGATTCTCTTCACCACTGTCTGGTAGACTCCTTTGGCCTCTCTCCTGTGTTATGGCTCCTGTTTCCTATAGATATGCTATCCTCTTCTTTGATTTATTCCTTCCCTTTGATGAACAAATACATCCTCTGTAGCTTACTGAGAAAAAATTGGTTAGAGGTCAATTTTTTTCTGAGATCTTGAGTGTCTGAAAATGTCTTTATTCTACCTTCCCACTTGATCGATAATTTGGCTAAGTAGAAATATTAAGGTGGAAGTTATTTTCCTTCAGGATTGTCTTTGAGTTTCAAGTGTTGCTGTGAAATCCAAAGCCATTCTGTCCCATTGCATGATACCTATTCTCTCCCTCTCTCCTACCTTCCTCCCTTCCTCCTTCTTTCTGGAGGCTTGTGGAATTTTCTCTTTATCTCCTTTTTTTCTGGAATGTCACAGTGAATCCTCGCTGCCAGCATTCTAGTGGAAGCAAACTGGCAGTCCCTGTGTGTAGCTGGTGGTGTATGCATTTGTTCACTAAAAAATCCTGTTTCCAAGAAAGGACTCCAGGACAACAAGCCTCTGTTTTATCCTCTCCAAAAAATAAAGTTCCATTTTCTGCAAGGCTGGGGAAAGGAAGAGCAGTAAGAGTGAGGGAGAGGAATCAGGAAACTAACTTCTTACACAGCTTTCAATCAATCCTCTATATTTTATACCCTCTTCACTCCTGCTTCAAGGGATATCTGCTATCACCAATTCCTTGGCTTTTTGAAGGTTCTGCAGTGTGAATTGTATTGATTCTAAGCTTTCCCACTGTTAGGATTTGGATTTCCAGATCTGCTAAATCAGCTAATATTTGCTCAAATGCTTTCCAGCTTCTGAAATTTGGTTATTTCCTCTCACATATCTGCAGTCCTTTTGAGTTTATTTCTTTTAAAAAAAATCCCTTATTGTAGTTTTGGTGTGGTTTTAAAAGGGAGTTAAATTAGAGACATGTGATCAATCCACTATTGAAAAAAGTCAAAGCAGCTAATTCACATATGACAACCACGTCTCTTTCTCTCTTCTTTTAAAACATGAATTATGTGCCTGATATTACTTCTGTAAACTGAGAAAGAACCTGAAATTTAGTAGACATAAACAAAAGGCAAAGAGGTCCTCAGGAGGGTGTTCCAGATGTATTTCTGAATTGATTCCAGACCCGAGTAAGTCCTGACTAGCTCAGGCTAAGCAGTTCTAAAGTGCTGTCTTGTAACTCTAACCGAGCCACAAGAGCCCACAAATGCTTAGCCGCATCCCACTCACTTCTGCTTGCATGTCTATAGCTTTTCAACTGACTCTGATGTTTCATAAACCGAAATTCCCAGCCTATTCTTTTTACTCCTACCACTACTAATATGCAACATCCACATGTATATCCATGCATAGTTCACAAAGTATTTAAACATATATTAACTCACTTAATTCATATCCCTGTGAAGAAATTGTTTTGGTGGTGGTCATTCTTTCTAGAATCATGGTTAAAAGCTTGGACTCTGGAGTAAACATGAGCTGGTAAGGGTTCTGGTTCCATGCTGATTGTTCACACAACCTGGACAAATAATTCACACTCTCTGAGCTTCAGTTTCTAAATCTGTAAAATGGAGATAACTACAGTACTCTCAAATTGTTTGAGGTTTTGTGAAGATTAAACAAGAATGCATGTAATGTGCTCAGCACAATAGCTGGTACAAAGAAAGCACTCAATACACAGCAGCTGTTACTCTGATTCCCATTTTACAGATGAAGATCCTCAGGTACAGAAAGGTTAGATGATTTTTCCCAAGTCCACAGTACCAATAAGGCACAGAGATAAGACAAGGCTCAAACTCCCATCTTTGACTTAGAAGTTCATGCTTCTTCTACCACACCAGTGGTTCTCATCTCTGGCTGCATGCACACTCAAATCACATGGGAAGCTTTGAAAACATTCCCATACAGGGTCCATCCAAGTGATTCTGACTTAACTGTTCAGGTGTGGATTCTGGACATGGGTTTGTTCTCAACCCTCTCTGGGTGATTCTAACACTAGGCAAGGGTTACAAAACTTATGTTCTTTGCCAAACTTCCTCTTTCACTCCCAGGTGGCCTTGAATTGTATTTTATCTCCCACCCATATTCTAGACTCCTTGTCAGTAGCTAGAAACGCAACCATGATACACTAATTATAAAAAGTGTTAAGCAAATATAAAAATTGTTACCTCCATTCACTTGTTTGAGCACCACAAAAACTTGCTGGTTTAGAGAATGCACAGCTTCTCAGAAATGACTAGAAATTAGCATATCAAGATCCAGCTACAGTCTCACCAAGTTTTCCTGAACACACGAGGATGTCCTTCGGCGTGGTCAGCCTGGGCTCCCCTGCAGGGTCAGCAGAGCAATCTATTTCAAACACTTCAGAACAACCTGAGGTTCAGAACTAAATTATAATACAGGTTTCTGGTTTTCCAAGTAAAAGATGATACAAAGGGAGACTAGGTAAGAGAGAAAAGCCACAGGGCTACTTTTGGGTAAGGAAAAAAGCCTAGAGGAGAAAAAACAACAGGCTGTTTCAACCTCATCCTGCCTGGGCTCAGCTGGAGGTTATAGAGCTGACTCCCTGCTGATGAGGCACTTAGCTGAGCTCCATCCAAAGGCCACGTGCCTCAAGGCCTAACCCCATCAAGCTAGCTCACAGGAGTAGGCCAGTGCCCTAATGAAGCCCAAGCCCCATCATTTGCAGACCACTCTACCAGGCCAGTAACAGTCTCAGGATCAGAGAAGGTCACAGATCACTTTTAATTTCAGCAGCAAATAAAAGCTGTCATCATATATTCAGGGAAACTTCATGAAGGTACAGCTGGAATTTGATGTGCCCCATAAAAAAATATTTATCTTCATTAAAAAATGCACTTAGGAAAAATATACTCTTTTTTTTCTTTTTTTTTAGCAGGCCTTGGGCTTAAAAAGCTTTCTTCCTATTGTCATGAGAATAATAAACTTGTCTAGACATGAAACCAAAATGAAAAGGCCAAAATAATCTTCTAAGGGATGAATGGGAAAATGATTAAAATTGCCAAAACCAGTCCTTCTAGGAGCTTCTTCTATAATAAACCAATGTCGATTTTCATGGCCCTCACCTAGCTGCTATGGACTCAGCTCCAGTGATTCTCACCTGCTAATCCTGGGACAAATTCTGCTGTTCAAATAAGAATAAGCTCTAACCAGCATCTACTGGCCTCTTCAGATAAAAAACAACTGGAGTCATCAGGCTCCTCAGCACATTTTCATAATCAGCCTGATCATGGGTGCACGGCAGCTGCTCGATTGATGGTGTTAGACAGGGAATAAAGAGAGATGCCAGGAGTGCCCTCAGATCTGACATAACGAGGCAAACATCAGTCATTTGGCTAAAAAGCTCATAAAGGCTCCATCAGCCATGACACAGGAGTTTGTCTTAGGCAGAGCTAATGAGGAAATGTGGCAGTGCAAGCCTTTTCCTTAGACAGGAACAAGTTGTGAATGGGCTGCGTTTTCGATGAAAACAAGAAATGCAGTTGAAAACAGCGTATATCCTTACCCTGATGATAAATGATATATCAGTGTTTTGCAACAATTGTCCAAAAGAAAATGTGTTTTTTAAAAAAGTGTTTCACTTTATTTGCCAAGTGCTCAAGTGCATGTAAAATTAGTACTTGAAAGTGGTCACTTCTATGGAAAGCAAGATTACACAAAATGTAATCTTGGCCCTCTCAGAAAAGGAAATTTCTTCGCTAATGATGGAATAAATCCAGTCCATGCCTTGAAAGAGCTGATTGTGGCTGGAAGTCATTAAATAATGGACTTAGATAATAATATACAAACTACAAGAATAACCAGCATATGCGTGGCACTTTTTGGTATCTAAAGCACTTGTACAGCATTTCGTTTGATCCTTAGTAAAAAAAGCAGAGCAGAAATGATTATTAGCTCCATTCTTGAAGTAGAGAAAGAAACCGAGGCTCTTGTTGGTTAATTAACTCAAAGGCCCAGAACAAATCAGTAGCAGGGCTGGGCCTGGAACCCAGGTCTCCTACCTCCAGAGCTTTGGAACTCTTCACCCTAGAGTTAAGCCAGAAGACTGACTTGTAGACAAGCTTCCACACATAGTCAAGTGTTCCTTCCATGTAAACAGTGCCCAAGAAATTTCACATAATTATGATGACCTATGTCCCCCGCCTATTCCCTATTCCCTGTGGCTCATGTCTGCTGATGGCATTTAGGTCCAATATTATATTTGGATGACATTACCAATGACAGCAGCACAGCAAAAGCAATGAGTTCAAGAGGAAGAAAAATTATGCCAAACATTTTGGATGAAGATTGTTAATGTTTCAATGAACATACAAGTTCACCGTTTATATAATACCCAGAGGGCAACAAGGGTAATTCAAAGAGAAACAGAAACAACCATCTTGTGCATCTAAGGAAAATTGCAGACCAGGATTATATAATAAACCACAACCTCCCTCCTCCAATGAGTTGCTGTGTACAAGTATTTTCTGAATGGAAAAACCACAAGAGTAGTTATGATCCAGTTATTTTGCACATATGATTCTTTCCCCATCTATGTTTACCCCTCCATGAAATCACAGTGAAAAATATTCATTTTACTGGGTCTTGGGAGTAGGAAACATTTCCTAAGGAAAACAAATACAACAAATGAGGCAATTCCTTGTCTTGGAAATCAGCAACCCCTGGGCTCCTTTCTACCTTCTCCTCGTGATTCTTGGGTTCTAGACGGGTATGTGGGTATTTCTTAAAGCCACTAGGGTGCTACCAAGAACACTTCCACGTGGTATGATGCCCTGAGGTACTGAATGAGGCAACATTGGGGTTTGTCACCCACTTCCTAGCTAAGAATATAAAGAGGCAAGGATGCTTCTCATAGAGAACCACTGATGTCTCAGGGGCTTGAGAAATTAAAAAGGAAGAAAGGGAGGGAGGCCTAAAAGCATGTGGAGACTATGAATATGCAAATAGCTCTTAGCGGATGATCAGAAGCAAGGCCTAGGTAGGTGCCCACTCACTAGGAAGGAAAATGCATGAAACAGAATGCAGAGGCAGAACAACAGTGTTGTGCCTTATTATATCCCTTTGAGCAATATGATCTTCAGACAAAAGAGATAATTACATATTGATGGATTTTCATATTTTGTTTTTTCTAACAGCCAATGGCTGTCAGCTCCTCAGAAAGCCAGCAAATCCAAGAATTGCTCTGTGTTCACACTGCCAGCTCTGCAGTATAAAATAGGTAGTATATTTTAATGTCTTTCCAACTGCGTGTTTGGTGGTAATGATTAGCAGATGCCCTTACTAAGGGGGAACTACACTTGTGTTCTGGAACAGAGCTTTAACATGAAGAGCTGCTCTGTGACCGCTCTCAGTTCCCAATCCATTGAACAATAGGGCTTTATCTTTGCTGAAAGGTAACACTGCTACGGCATTTGACTGTTTTACCGACTTCCATTTCTAGGTGAGTTTCCTTCAAAACATGGCCTTTCAGGTTACAATAATATAAATTAAGCATATTGTATAGGAAGGCTTTTATTTTTTCCCCAGCATCTGCCTTAGAGCTGCACTATTTATACTGGTATTTTTTCACAGTTCACTTTCTGCAATGTATTTGGTGTAACAAGATTGCTATTTAGTATAACATATTAGGCTGGTGGAAGAGTGCCTAGTGTAAGGAGCTGGTGAAATTTTCCTGAGAAAGAAATGCATACCCTAGAGCCACTTGGGTGACATACTAAGTGGTAAACAATTACAAGGCTTCTGCAAGCCTACCTGTTGGTGTTTGCATGAATTACACAGAAACACTGAGAGCCCTGATGTACTGAGGTCTACATGAAATGAAGTTAAAATCATATTTCAAAACTCATAACATACCAACAAGCAAATAAATAAATTCTCCTTTCCAAATGTCACCAGCCAGGTGATTTCCAGGCAGGCACTGCAGTGTTTTCCTGAAAATGTAAAAGAAGCATAGTCATCCTTCCCTGAACCCTATCTCCATGCTGTCCTGCATTGTCCCTGGAAGTTCAAGATTCATATTCCAAATGCTGCATGTAGTAGCCCTTTGGGGATGGATATTAATGAAGAGATGTTCTCATGTCAGAGCCTGCTTTATCAGAGTGTGAAAGGTACAGTCTGTTCAGAGCAGCTTTTTAATTTATCATAATTAACCCTGCCAGAATTAACGTCCATGGCATCAGTGACAACAAATTTAAAAAGTCACATCAGCACAGTCAAATGCCTCTCACTGCCTCTCTGCCCCCCTCCCTCCTTATGTTGAAAGAGGAAAGTTCTCAAAGCCTGTCAATTTGATTGTCTTGTCACTGCACCGAGAGACCTGCTGGGCTAGGTATGATCAGGCCACTTTTCCAACTCCCCTGCTGCAAATGCCAACCTAGTTCAGCTCTTAACTGTCCACATGCCATATGGATCCATGGCATGGATTCAGTTTCTTTTACTCAATAACATATAGTGTCTCATGTGATCTCTAAAGTGAACGTGGAGAACTGAAATCTGAGTATCTCTTTGCGGTTCTACAAGTTCTGATGCCGACTCACAATAGAAAGACCAGGCAGTGCTGTGAGTCACTTTAGTTTAGCCTGGTTCAAGCTCTCTCAAACAATCCAGAGCAAATGATCAAAAAGAAGAAGACAGTGGCATGCGGGTGACCATACAAACATGACTACACTGGTAAGCTAGTAGAAATTGCATACTGTTTTGATATTGCTGCCTTTACTTAAAACACAACTTTCACAGTAGAAGGAAAGTATACCAATCAGGTAAGACTCAGATTTTGATTTTTTTTAAAATGTGAACAGGAATGATTGCTTTGGAGAAATAAAATTTACATGATAATTTCTGCAAGTTGAATCACTGAACGACTCCACAAACTCAATATGATCTTTATTGGAATCCAGGATTTATGAGTCAGTCCTGCCTCTGCCCTCCATAAACAGTTTCCCTCTGGTTTGTTGGAGGGACTAACAAAGTAGAGGCCTGATGAGGTGACAGCTGTGAAACCTTCACTGTCTGCTGCACAACTATGGCCTCTGCCAGTTTTGTGAGTGCCACCCTTAAAGCAATGGCACTACTCACACACGTCACTTCAAGGAGTACTTTGACAGACTCACACAATTGTATTAGAAATGTCTACATTTGACATATATGAACAGATATCACCAATTCTGGATTAACGTTGACATTTCATTCACTTGGAAAGCTGTGGTGTGTATAAAGCCCATGTGAATACACGTACTGCGTAAGAACCTGTGCTGCAGAGAGTAAGGGAGCAGGCTAATTTCCTTCTGTTAAAAATCCACTAACGGCATTGAAGGCACCAAGACTAATGAAGCCACCACAGTTAAAAGCACACCTATGCTCCCTAAAGAGGAGCTAGAAGGACTGCCTTTCGGGGGAAGCTGAAACCCATGCAAAATCAATGCTATCAGCAAACCTACATGTGACACCTACTACGGGCAAAGAGTATACAGAGTGTCTGGGAAATTATGGGACTTGAAGATACATAGAATGAATAATACCTAAGGAAAACAGAGAGTAGATCTCTAAGCATGCCTGAAAAACAAATACATCTTCAAGTCAATAAACATGCTTTCTCAGTTGGAGGGCATATAACTCTGGATTTTCTGTCTCATTTGCAAGGGTACTTTAGGGCCAGGCTGACCATGCAATCAACTTCAGCCACTTTTTAACAATCAACCGCTTTCTTTTGGCAAAGAGATAAAGGTAACTTTAGTGTGATGTTTCCTTTTAAGGGTTCAACTCAAACTTTCACTACAGGCCTTTTTCAAGATACAGTATTCTAATGCTCAAGCAGTTACGCATTGGTGTACTCTTTCTAGGAGTTATTAGCCCCTTAAGCCATGTTTTTGTAATCACCTTTCTTTTTTCAATTATGCAATTTATTACATATTTCACGCTAAGTATTACAAAATTCTGGGGCCAGTCACAGGCACTTTGCTTAATAAAATATTCATATACTAAAATGCATGCTTTTTCATCATGAGTAATATATTTAAAAGTAATTTCCCATTGGTCATTCAGTTTTGGAGTGGTTGGCTCCTTCTGTCTTTGGAAACACTGTTAAAATCAATGTAAAAATAATAGCTCTTCTTGTACATATCCCCTAAAATATGCAAAATGCTGGCTGTATGTTACAACTGTTTTTGTTTAATGCATAAAGTATCTCCCTTTCTAGATATCTGAGCCAGTGAATCCTCAGCAGAGTAATGGAGTAGTGTATAAGCTCTAGTCTAGAAATAGTTATTAAGAGTATAGGCTAGAGTTATGAGAGCAAGGAACACTTTTACCTCATAAATTGTTGGGTCTCCAGTGCTCAGAATTGGGTCTAGCACCTAGAACGTGTCCAATTTCAAACGTTTGTTGGAAGACAATATGGAAGGGGGAAGGAGGATGGAGGGAGAAAAGAAGAGGAGGAGGAAGCCAAAAAGGAAGGAGATAGGGAGGGAGGGAAGGAGGGAAGAGAGGCTGTATTAAGTGTGTGACCTTGGGCAAGTAATTGACGCTGTCTAAGCCTACCCCATTAGATAAAATGAAGAGAATGGGCCAGAAAATTTCTAAAGGCCTGCTCTATGAGTCTGTAATCCTATGGTTTAAACTGTCTATTGATATCAATTATAATATAGATAATAAAAAAGTACTTTGGTCACCAATGAAATACGTAAAAGTATTCAGAGGAGCATCCCTTATTAGTCCAATATCTGTCCTATTCTCTAAATATTGAAGAATTCTTTGTCTCAAATATTTAAACTACACTGAAAAGATGAACTGGGTATGTATTTGCTTAATTTGCAGACTGAGAGCTCAGATTGAGAAGTGTTTCCATAGGTTTACTAAAACACTTATTACCACTCTAATTCAACAATCTGAGTATTATCCTCTTGTAATAATGTATACTTATGAGAGGAAAGAAAGCTAATGTTACCTAAAATGAACAGTTGTGGAATATTAATCTCTACAAATTCTAAAAGCCTAATATGTATTTCCATCATGGCGCGACTGAGATTATCTTCTGGTAATATAAACGTTGCCACTGTTGCCACTAATTCCTCCACTTCCATATTCACATCTTCTGGAAGTGAGGTAAAGAAGTTTTTCCAAGTATCTATAAAACTCTATAATTCAAGGCTAGTTAATACACCTTGACCTGGCACCCAGGATTCTCCACTTAGAAGCTGTGTGATCCTGGACAAGTTACTTAGCATCTCTGTGCCTCAATTTTCCCTCACCAGTAAATTGAGGATAATAATAATACTACCTTTCTCATAGGGTTGGCGAGAGGCAGAAATGGACTGATACACATTTTAAAAAAACACATTGATGAGTGCCAAGCATACAGTAAGTCGCATATAAGTATTAACTACTATACTGCTCTTTCCACAACAATCTAGTATGTTCCCAACATACATTTCGGGCTTTAACTCCCACTGCTCCCATCTTGACCATTCTAATCCAATCAGACTGGTTTACTCAGTCTTTTCTTTCTTTTTTTTTTTTTTTTTTTTTTGAGATGGAGTCTTGCTCTGTCGCCCAGCCTGGAGTGCAGTGGCGTGATCTCTGCTCACTGCAAGCTCTGCCTTCCGGGTTCACGCCACTCTCCTGCCTCAGCCTCCCGAGCAGCTGGGACTACAGGCCCCCGCCACCACACCTGGCTAATTTTTTTTGTATTTTTAGTAGAGATGGGGTTTCACCATGTTAGCCAGGATGGTCTTGATCTCCTGACCTCGTGATCCGCCCACCTCGGCCTCCCAAAGTGCTGGGAATACAGGCGTGAGCCACCGCGCCCGGCCTACTCAGTCTTCTTAAATTACATCTTATGCTTCCTTGCCCTCATGCTTTTTCATGATAAATAGCAAATACGTATTGAGAGCATACTCTGTGCCAAGCACTGTGCTAAAAGTTGCACGGATTATCTTATTTTGGTCTCACAAGATCTCTAGGTGGCAGGTACTATTATCACTCCATTTTATAGATGAGGGTAACTTATGCTTAGAGCAATGAGTGACTTGATCACAATTATAGGGCTAATAAATGGCAGGGCCACCATAGTGAAATCCAGGGAGTCTGGCTCTAGCTCTTTCATCAAAACCACTGGACAGTCCTACCTATGTTTGTACCCAGTAGCTGTCTTACCTTCTGCAGTAGATCCCTGGTTCCTTTCACCTACCCATGTGCCCTCCCAAAAATTATCTCAACCCTAACTCATCCTCAGACATCCCCCGATCAATCCAGTTCTCAGAGCACTTCACCTTTTAACTGCTCTCAGAGGAGTCAGGGCTTCCTTGGAAGCTGGGACAATCCATTTACTCAAGTAATTATTTAGTATCCTGGAACAGCACCTCTATTTTCCTGAATTTGGAAAGATTTAATTTTCTTTTTGTACATGTTTGGTTGGTTTCTCCAATTAGATCTGATGTTCTGTAAAGTCAGCAGCCAAATCTCATGTTTCTTTTATGTCCTAAATAGCACTTGCCACTAAGTAGGCATTGAGTTAAAAAGTGATCATTTCAGCCAGGCATGGTGGCTCACGTCTGTAATCCCAGCACTATGGGAGGCCGAGGTGGGTGGATCACGAGGTGAGGAGAAGATCTGGACCATCCTGTCTAACATGGTGAAATTCCGTCTCTACTAAAAATACAAAAAATGTGCTTGTAGTCCCAGCTACTCAGGAGGGTGAGGCAGGAGAATCGCTTGAACCCGGGAGGTGGAGGTTGCAGTGAGCTGAGATCGGGCGACTGCACTCCAGCCTGAGCAACAGAGCAAGACTCCATCTCAAAAAACAAACAAACAAACAAACAAACAAAAAAAAATCATTTCATTTAACTCCAGGGGCAAACAACTACGTCAAGCTGACCTGGGCTCCTCATTTTAACAGATGGCAAGCAGACACAATAAAATTCAGTTTTTCAATACCTTCCTTGATTATTTAATTACTACATCAGTCATTTTCCTAGTTTTCTCTCTTGAATGCTAATGTTTCCTTGGACATACTCTGCCACCATTTTAACAGTTTCTCAGACCCAGGAATTTGAAAATAAAATTCAAAACAGAAAATAAAATGACTTTTTTTTCTTGTAAAGAGACCAACACATTATTGAACATTCCTCTACTAGAGACTTATTTAATTAAAATAAGCTTTAAACTGAGGAAGATCTCTATAAACCGATGTCGAGTAAGATCCCGGATACCTTTTTAAATGAAAGAGTTCTGACATTTGAAAGCATGTTAACGTTTCACAGTGTTTTTTTTACAAAAAGAAAAGAAAAGAAAAAATAAACAAAGGTGAAAAAACAAAACTTTGAAAGGAATTCAAACAGAAATAAGCAAACTTAAGTATATTTCAAATGAATAACATATCCACAGTGGGGGTGGAAGCGTAAGGGGACTAAGAGCTAATGTAAGTGATTTTTGCATACAGTCTTCAAACTATATGTCCTTAGGCTACAGACAAAAATAACTCTAAGCAAATGTTGTACACTAGCTAGTAGGCTTCTTTCCATAGTGTCATGGGTTAGCAATTCTGAAAGTACTTTTCCGTGTATTCTAGAATTGAGTTAATTAGTTAATATACAGTGAATAATTGGACTCAGGTTTCTCAATGTCAGAAAAAGGAGTTATAAATACGGAAAAGGAAAAAGAAAGAATGAACCCTGTTACGTCAGATGGAAATTAGAGTGTGAGTACAAACTTGTAGCTTTTAATGTGTGCCTTTGTCTATATTGAAGTCTGTATGAAAGAAAGATAAAAATATATAATAGATGTGTGTGTATATACATATGCATATATGAACATATGTATACAAATGGATTTTCTAGCTCTACCTGCTAAGAGGACTTAGCATTTGCAGGGACTTTTAGGACAGTGAAACTACTATGCATGATACTATTATGGTGGGTGGCTATACATGTATGGGGGCAGGGTGCATATGGAAAATCTCTGTACCCTCTGCTCAATTTTGCTATGAAACTAAAAATGCTCTTAAAAATACAGTCTATTTTTTAAAAAATCACCATTTGGCATCCAGCACAATAATAATTGATTCAGCAGAATTGTCAATGAATGCTAACTCTAGTGAGGGAAACTTCATTTTTTGTAATGGCTTTACTGAGATACAATTCACATACCATACAATTTACTATTTTAAAGTGTATAATTTACATGTTTTTAGTACACTCACAAGGTTATGGAACCATAACCATTATTAATTCCAGAACACTTTTTATTAACCCCAAGGAATCCCTGTACTCATTAAGCAGTTGCACTCCATCCTTCCATCACTAAACAGTTACAACCACTAATCTACTTTCTGTCACTGTGTCTTCGTCTATTCTGCACATTTTGCATAAATGGAATCATACAATATGTGGCCTTTTGTGTCTGCCTTCTTTCATTTAGCATAATGTTTTCAAGGTTGTCCAAGTTGAGGTACAAGTTGTAACACGCATGAGTACTTCATCCTTTTTTGTGGCTGAATAATATTCCGTTATATGGATATATCACATTTTGTTTGTGAACTCACCAGTTGATAGACATTTGGGATGTTTTTACCTTTTGGTTATTGTGATTAGTTCTGCTATAAAAATTTGTGTACAAGTTCTGGTGTGAGCAAATGTTTTCTATTCTCTTGGGTATATACTTAGGAGTAAAACTGCTGGGTCATATGGTAACTCTATGTTTAACATTTTAAAGAACTCTCAAACTGTTTCCCACAGTGGCTATACCATTGTATGTTCTCAGCAGCAATGAATGAAGATTCCAATTTCTCCACTTTTTCAGCATTTGTTATTATGTGTCTTCTTAAGCATAGTTACTTTAGCAGATGTGACGTGGTATCTCACTGTGGTTTTGATTTTGAGGTTTTGGTTTGCATTTCCCTGATGATTAATGATGTTGAGCATCTTTAGATATGCTTATTGGACATTTGTATACGCTCTTTGAAGAAATGAGCATATTCATATGTTCTTCTTATTTTTTAATTAGTTTGTGGGTAAAATTTTGATGAGCAGCAAGATCATTTACATAGTCTCAAAGTGCTTCCCTACAAGATATTTACTATTTACAAAGAAAAAAATACTAACTTTACAGGGGAGAAACCTGGCATTACCGTGACAAGCTTTCTATCACCTTACCACCTTAAGCAAATGATCAAAGTTAACATCACCAGTAATGGGACAAATCAACAATGTTCTTCCTAAAATGATGCACTGAGAAGAACACAACGTCACTTTTGTGGTATTCCTGCCAGTAGTACATAATACGACTCTAATCACTAGAAAGCTAACAAAGACAAAACTAATAAGACAAACCCAAAATGAAGGACACTTTGCAAAATAACTGCCCTGTAGTTTCAAAAATATCAAGGACATGAAATAACAAAGACAGAGCGAGGAACGTCCCAGATTAAAGGAGACTTAAGAAACATAATAATCCAATGCACCATATGACCCTGGATTTTCTTTTGCTCTAAAGGACATTATTGGAATGATTGGCAAAATCTGAATAAAGCCTTTAGATTAAAGTATTTAGATAGATTAGTACCAATGTTAGCTTCCTGATTTTAATCAATATGCTGTGCTTATGTAAAAGAATCTTTATTTTTAGTAAATATACATTGAACTTTATGTTCAATATGTCTGCGACTTATTCTCAAACAAGTCAGGAAAAAAGTGTGTTTGTGTATACATATACATATATGTGTGTATATATATATACATATGTGTATATACACACATATGTATATATGTGTGTGTATATATATACATATGTGTATATATACACATATATGTATGTGTGTGGGAGGTATATATATGTATATATTTGTGAGAGAGAGGGAAGGAGGAAGCAATGTGGTACGAATGTCAACTTAGGAGGAATCTGGGTAATGGGGATATGAGAATTCTTTCCATGATTCTTATAAGTTTCTGTATGTCAAAATAAAAAGTTTTTTAAGAGCTATAATAATAGTATAAAGTTGATTTGTTATTTACATTAAGAAGTAAAATTATTTTATTTCAACCCACTTATCTGAGCTTATTTTTTAAAAATACATATATATATACACACACACACATATATATATAACTGTTATGAACTTGTTTCTTCAAAAACGTGCCTAACTTCAAATAATTTTCTTTAAAAATTTGTTTTGGTCTTTTCTACAACTTCATCTGAATGAAAAAATGTTGCTTCATTATCACAACAAAAATCCTTTTATTTCAAATTACTATTTGATTCTGTCTGCTGCTGGATCACTCTAAGGGTACAAGAGCTCTGATGTCTGATGCTTCAAAACAGCTTAGCTACCGTGCTAACAGACATGGCTAAAAGAATAGGAAGATAACATTTTTCATTTTATTTTACCTATTTTCCCCTTAAATAAATATCCAATGACAGATATTTTATTTGGGGGTTATTTTACAAAAGGTGGATGGGCTGGTTCCAAGGATAAGCCCCCTAAGAGCCTCCCAGAAGCTGAGTTCAATTTGATAACCACAGGCTTCACTGACTCATAACCAGTAGCAGCCATCTGGCAAATAGGAGGCAATGGGCAAATAGCCCCTGGATATGAATGGGCAAGTGTATCCAGGCAAATGCAGCACTACTTGGACAAGTATTAAAGTACTAGTTCCACAGAGGCACCTTGGTTTATAAACAGCATAACATGTTCAGCTCAGTTTTCAGTCTCTGAGCTCTTACCAACTTGGCAGCAGAGGGGGTGGCAAAGTTACATGTTATCTCTAAAAATCATGCACTATCTGCACAATAGTGATGCCCCACCCAAAAGAACTTAGTTTAATGGGACTGCAAAAGAGATGCTGACCTACCTCCCTTTTTCACTCTTAGTAGACACAAGAACTCCAGGCTGAATTCTGCCACTCCTCCACATCCTTCATAGCACCTCAAATTATTTACAAAACATCAAACTTTTTACTTGGTTTCCACACACTGCATGCAGTGATAGCTCCTTAATTTTATTTAGTCCAGTTTTCATGTAGGTCTTTGAGCAACAAAATATTCTTTCAATACTACTATATTTAATAAAACAAACATGAAACAGCATTTATGTTGGGGCATAAATGACTAAAAGCATCATTTAAATATATCACAACAGACAACTCTCCCTTACTATGGCAAATGACAACAATCACTTTATTTTTCAAAACATGTGTAGCTGTGATATACATGCTGCTGATAAAAGCCTGTTATTCACCAAACTAAATTGTGTTTCGGCCTTGCATTGAACTCAGAGAAAATTGTGCATGCGCATCTCAGGTAAAATTTAGTTCCCTATAGATGTGTGTACTACTCCAATGTTATTTACAGACCAAATATATTGGAGCCAATGTGGTAACAAATACGGAGGCTATATTCAGCCATTTCAGCCATCAATTACAGACATACGTGGGTTTTCAGTTCAGCGTATGGAATCTAACAATGGTGCTTAATTATCACAACAAAAATGCTTTTATTCCAAATTACTATTTGATTCTGTCTGCTGCTGGATCACTCAAAGAGTGCTTACATTCCTGACCATAGACACATTTTCTATAAGTTTACAAGAGCCCTAATGTCTGATGCTTCGAAACAACTTAGCTGCTATGCTACCAGGCATGGCTAATGTGTAGCCTAGAAACAAAATCTGCAACTGAGCTCAGCCTCTGGGAAAAGGCATCCTTTCTAGTGGAACCCATCTCAAAGTAAGACCTTTTTATTTGTAATTAATTAAGGTGATAATGGTGATTTTATTTTCACTGGGGAGGAGTGCCTTTCTAAAACATTTGCCTAAAAGGCTAGAGTCTAATATTTATGTCCCTGCATGCCCTCCACACATTAAAGAAAAAATTAATTCGTTCAACCAATGTTTCACAGTCCATATTCAAATATTTTTGCCCTGCAAAGTGCTAGTTACTTGACAAATATGTCTCCAAGTATCCCATGATGTGTTTTTTATTTTCCCCAAAACAGAACGCATCTATAGATAACAAAAATAATCCAAAGTAAGAAAATGAAGCAGCCTAACAACTTTTAACATGGAACCAACATTGCCAGGAACAGGTATTGGGCACCTACTATGTGATGAACAATGTACAAAGGTCTGAGGATAGAAAAATGAATAACATACAGTCTTTGTTTTCAAGAACCTCAAAGTTTTCAGGCAGCAGGGGAAACATAAAAGCTGATCCCTTCAACACACCTATTAGTGTCATGCCATGGTCTACACATGGGGCACTTGGTTCAGACTGGGAGGGGCTGGTACCATGACAGAGGAAGAGATGACTCTTAAGTGGACCTCAAAGAAATAATCTAGAAAAATGATGAGGCAGAAGAAGGATGCTGGGAAGTTATCAAAATGACAGTTTGGCCTTCAAGAAACAACCAAGGGAACTGTCAGGGAGAGAGCCTAAGGGATAAAGTGGAGATACACGGGATTAAGTCAACAAGCCCTTGCAAACAGGTAAACTTCATAAGCACAGGACTACAAATTTCCAAAACCTAAAAGCACATGCAAAATAATATAAGAAAAGACACCTCCAATTGGAATTTTCCAAGTCAGTTCACAGAAAAGTTAAAGGCCAAGAGTGAAAGTAAGTGTAACACATGACCAAATAAAAATAAAGAAAGAATTTGGGGATTTGCTGAAGCATCAGTCCAGTATTTGCCTGGTAATTCCAAAAAGAATCGCAGAGGAGCTGCAACTTATCAACAGATGGATGGAAGCTGGGCCAGCGATGCAGTTGGAATCCTAATGAAAGCACAGGCACAGCCTCAGAGGTGAAAAGTAGGTGGGCCCTAATGCAAGTGAGACAGAGTAATACCTTGTTGTAAAGGCATTTGGGGGAAAAAAGATGATACCGCTGAGCATATTCACCATAGAGAAAGGATCAATGTAAGATGAGAGGAAAATCTGGAGCTCCGAGGAAGACCCCCACTATTTACGCACATTTAACAAATGAAAGTGCAAAAGAAAATAGTTAAAACATGTGTGGGCTTCCATGAGACGGCACATTTTTGTAAGAAAGACAATTTTAAATAGGCAGAAAACTAGAAGTAGTAACAAAAAGAAATCTTTGCTTCTCTTTATTCTTTTTACTCTTCTGTTATTTGTTACTGGTATTACTAATCACTTCCTTCATCAGTCTAGGAAAGCCGAGGTTTGGGAGCCTTAGACACTGCAGTTGTTTGTGGAATAAAACTGAGCAAATAGCAGCATACACGGTTTATGAAACCAGAGGGTTTATACTCTATAAATAACTTCCAGTTATTTTTATTCTTTTCACGTACACCATTACTGAAGACTGTAGGATAGCTTTTTGCTATTGCCTGGTTGACTTGTGCGCACGTGTGTGCACACACACATACGCGCACACACACACACACACACATCCAAGGTAATGACGATATTGATTCTGAAGAGACACTTTTTGAGACAAATAAAAGAACCACATATACAACTGGTCTAATAGAGCAGGTCTAGAAACTTCACAGTAACACTTTAGGCTTTTTCATGAATAGCAATTGTCTAACACACTTGAAAATCTTACAACCTAATAACATCAGAGGTTTGGGGCAGCATTAGAAAGGATGTGATACCTTAGAGATACTCAAGACAGTGAGTGGTCTATGCTATTTTATTGTAAATTAAGTTCTACATTTTCTCTTTAATAAAAAAGTAATAACCTGTGACTGAGCAGCCCTAGATAAAGTATGAAAACAGAAGCTTGCATGTGAAAACATTTCAATTAAACAGAGAATTCAAAAATAGAGCAAAGAGAACCAATTAAGCAATTCAAACACAAAAATATAAAAATAATTGTATTATGAAGCAAGGATTAGTTTTTCTCTGACACACACACACACACACCCCAAACCACATTCATGTCACTAAACTAGGGGAATTGGGAAAAAGACTTTTGTCTTTGGTGGGTAGCCACCTTTTTGGTTAAATGTTATATTCAAAATGTGCCTAATTCTTATAATCCAAATATGTGACACTGCTTGGGTTTCCATGACTACTGCTCAGAAAACCATATTAATTATTCAAGAAGACCATGCCATTCTCCTTGCATGCCCTAAGGAATGCTGGGAAATGCAACATACCATTATAAAGGAAATAGCTGTTAAACAGTCTGCATGACCAAGTCTAAATAGGAAAGTTATTTCCTTGAAGTACTGACATCGTCCTGATAGCATTAAGCAGTATTATTTAAACTCCTCAGAACAAAATTAAATAAGGAAATTAAAGAGTTTTGCTTCACGTTTAATATCTTCACAATCTTTGTATGACCTATAATTGTAGACTCTGCTCGTTCCTCTGATAGGATCTGATTTTAAACCAAGTTGGCTGCTTTGCCTAAAACAGTGCTCATTCTATGAAACTCTCCCCCAAAGGCTGCCACTTTGTCATTGCAGAACTTGCAGGAAATCAGATAATCCAGTTACTAAGACAAACTGTGGCAAAGCATCTGGGTGCCATATCTGCCAATGCCTGAATATAACAATAATTGTAATAGGTGCTGCTGCCTATGATCTTTCCTTCATTATAAACATTACCAAAACAGAAGCAGGGAGGTCTGTCTGTTTTCAAGCAACCTGTACACTGCTGCTGAATTCTTGTCATAGCTAAACTTGCAGTGTCCATCCCATAGCAGGCAACAACGGGCATGATCAGCTCAATTACTCAAAGACAGGAGAAAAGAAAGCTAGAAACAACACACCACATGCTATTTAGCTCCTTGAGGAGTCAGAGATGCTATTATTTGTATTTATTATATATATAATATATCAGATAATAATTATATATTATATTCTATTTTATTGTATAATTTATTATTTGCACTTACACATTATTTGCATTTATTAGCAAAAAAGACTGATTTTAAAAGAGATGGCTATTGCAATGGGACACAAGTTGAAGTTTCTGAGTTCAAGTTCAAAGATCTCTAAATATGAGCAATTTAGAGTGATTTACACCAGTACTGGGCTTCATTAATTTTGAATTCTTGCTTATCATACATACTCAGGGAAGAAGAAAGAAGGGCAAATTTTCCAGAAGCAAAGAATGTGAGAGATTCATGGTGATTTGAATACACTGAATTCTGTACTGCATAATCTTGCAATCAAATTTCAAAATAATGTGATTAAAAATTATACCCTGTGGAAACGTAATCACCTGCCACAAATGATAAAGAAATAAAATGAAGTGATATGTAACAATTATCTAAAACATAATGAACAGTCTATTTGCTAATTAAAAGGAAAACATGTATTGTAATTGCCATTCAATCTTTAGTAATATAATTTCTCTATAGTTAACTTATACTCCTTTTCGTGAATTAAATGCTGATGGAAAAGTGTGAAAACGAGAACAGTGATAAATGCTCACCCCACAAATAAAATCTTTATTATTAATTATTCTTTCCATTAACCAATTACCACTCAAATTGTAAGAAAGCTAATTACAGAAGGAAAGCCAACTTGAAAAATATTTAGTGAGATTTTAATTCAATTCAACCATTACCTATTGAATCCGCTAGGTAGGCATCGGCAAAATAGTCAGTGCTATGTCGGACAAAAAAAAATGTGACTCTCATTTACTTAGTGCTTCTCTTGTCCCAGGCACAGTGCCCAGTGCTCAGTCACACACACACACACACACACACACACACACCCCAGCACTATGTATGTATTTATGAATCTGCACAATATTCCAATGAAAGCAGTTACTGATACTATACATACAGACTTCTCAGACTCTCAGTTTCGTCATCCCTGAAATGGAAACAATAATGTGTACTTCTTAGCTTTTTCTTGAGAGTTAAATGACAAGGTAAGTAAAAGTCATAGTCCAGTACCCAGTAAATGGTAGTAACTATTATTAGATATTAGCAGTTGGGTAAAGACTAAGGCCACAGCAGTTGTGCAATCATCTTCATGAAGCACAAGAAGGGCAGGGCAGGAAAAAGTACCATAAATTCAGCCCACCATCCCTTGCCTCCAGAAGTAAGATCCTCAGTCACAACCCCTTCCCTAAACAATTTGATCCAAACAAGAATAAACAATTTGCTGTGCTACAGAATGAATCTGTGTGCTCCTATTATTAAGAAAGATTTCCAGGTCATTGACTAAGATCAAAGCAACCAAACCCAGAGCTGTGGTTATGGCTCAGTTTGCTGGGTGTTTCTGCCTACAAGAGGCCATGAATCATAATGAAGAATCCACTAACTTTGGCCTTGTCGACACCAACCCTTATAGAGCTATTCAATCACATCCATTCACAAAGGCCCGACTTTTCCCTTTGTCACTAGGGCAGAAGGGCCAGAAATACTCTACATATTAGATAATCTGCTTTTAGGATTGGTGGGAATTGACTATATATTGTTGAGAATTAATGTTTTCATGAGCCATCAGTACACTATACACAAGGATTACTGATTTCCACGACTCAGACAATAAAAAAAAATTTAGTTGTTATTAAATCCTTACTGAGCAATATTTATTCTTTCTTTGGATGATTCAGGTCATCAAAACCCCTGATGTTGCTGTGAGAAATATAGATTGGGTTAAATCTCAACTATCTCTCCATATTTATTATCTTAAAAGATTGTTGGCTTATCCTTTGTCTCCTCCTTATCAAGGCAGAGTACACGATGCTAAGG
Organism: Symphalangus syndactylus; assembly: GCF_028878055.3. Lineage (NCBI taxonomy): Eukaryota > Metazoa > Chordata > Mammalia > Primates > Hylobatidae > Symphalangus > Symphalangus syndactylus. Next base: position 151,112,683 of record NC_072447.2, on the reverse strand, counting down.
GTGAAAAAATCCAGCTCCAAGATTTTTAATTTGGAGTCTCAGAAATAGAAATTTGCCCCACATTTCTAGTTTGGATTGTGACATTGGAACATGACCGCTAATACTAACTTTATTGTGGAATCATGATTTTTCTTTCTCCCCAAATACAAGAAATATTCCATTTGTTCTATCTTTTAGCTTCACCTCAAAGAGTAAAGCTTCAAATCTCTACATCATTTAACCCAAATCCATGACTGCAAAAAACACTAAAGTTGCCTATGTTGTGGGAATAAGACATATGTTAACCTTAAATGTCTGCGGTTGGTTTTCAAGGATTGTTCACATCAAATTTAACCTTCTTCCACATGTTTTTTTTCTTAAAATGTAATTTTAAAAGATCCCTGATGTCCAATGCAAACAGATTCTAATTTTAAGGTGCTTTCCATGTGATTCTTGAGGACAAAGAAAATGTCTTTATCACCATTTTAAAGACAAAGAGGTTAGTATCGATTATTGCATTCCACAGACACTCACAATACCCAGAAACTATACGTTGGTCTAGAAGTTCAAATTCCTATCCACTTCATATAGCATTTCCCACAGGCTGTTAGCCACCCCAAGACCACTCATTGCATGTTTCTTCTGTCTCCCTTGCTCCCCCTCTCGTGGATGTGCTGGGGATCAGGGTCCCAGAGGCTTCAAGGAGTACATGGCTGACCTTACAACTGAAAAGCCAGCAAACTACAAAGTTTTGACTGTCATTGCTGGCTGATCCAACACTGAAACCAGCCTGTGTATCTTTTTCTGGAAGCTGGGTGAATTCTTACAAAACTAGAGTGATTAATGTTTTCTAACATAATTTCCCTAACAATTTTTTAAGTCTGTCTGCTGTTTATCATCACCATGCAGCAGCAATTCTAAATGCCAATGACAAAATACTCTTTTCTGAAATAAAAATTGTTGGTCTAAGTTGTAAACAATATATCTAGTTGCTGTTTCAAAGAATCATCAGTGAATGTTAAAGCTAGTTAGTGAAACTGTTTTTCTAAAAACTTTCCTGAGTTATAATTCATAGATAATACAATTTACCATTTCAAAGTCGATAATTCTGTAGTCCTTTTATATTCAGAGATGTGCAGCACCACTGTCTAATTCCAGAACATTTTTATTACTTCAAAAAGAAACCTGTACCTATTAGCAGTCACTCTACATTCTCCCTTCCCAGCAGCCCCTGACAACCACTCTATGAATTTGCTTATTATGTGTATTTTATATAAGTTGAATCATATAATATGTAACCTTTTATGTCTGTTTTTTCTTTCACTTAGCATAATGTTTTCAATGTTCATCCAAACTGTAGTGCAAGTTGTGACACACATCAGTACTTCATTCCTTTTTTGGTTCAATAATATTCTTTGTATAGATAGACCACATTTAGTTTGTCCATTCATCAATCGATGGATATTTGAGTCGTTCCCACTTTTGGCTGTGATAAGTAATGTTGCCATCAACACTCCAGTACAAGTTTTTATGTGGACATATGTCTTAAATATTATTCCATGTATACTTAGAAGCGTAATTGTTGGGTCACATGAAAATTCGATATTTAGCTTTTGAGGAATCCCCAAATTGTTTTCCACAGTGTCTGCTAATTTTATTTAATACATTTCCACAAGCAAAGGGTGTTAATTTCTCTACATCTTCGCCAACACTTGTTGTTGTGTATCTTCTTGGGCATAGTGATTCTAGTGGTGTGAAGTGGTGTCTCATGGTTTTTATTAATATTTGCATTTCCCTGATGACTAAGATATTCAGTGTCTTTTCATGTATTTATTAGCATTTGTGTATCTACTTTGAATAAATATTCAGATGCTTTGCCAATTTTTAATTGAATTATTTTGTAACAGTTTTTTTTGTTTTTTCTGGATGCTAGTACCTTATCAGATCTATGGTTTACAAATATTTTTCTCATTCTGTGATGTGTCTTTTCACTTACTTGATGATGACCTTTAAGCTCCCTACCAATATTTAATCAAAATAGTTGCTAATGCCTCAGGCTGAATAAACTTTTTCTCATAACTTTTAGAAAGTGCTTCCTATATGTAGGTGGATCTAGAGATATTAGTCCTATTATCACTGGCCCTTTGACCCTGTGCTGATCCTTAGTTAGATTGGGCCATAAATACTTTATCAGGTGTCCATCTGTCCTTTGGACAATGAACCTACTCAAGCTTCCCAGAAAGCTTTTAGAAGCTTTAAAATGATAATACTATCTTGAGAATGCCTGCTTTTAAGCCAGTGAACTCAGTGCCTTTTTTTAATTGGCATTATTTGTCTAGGAGGATTTGGGTTAGCAGCTTTTCCCACAGGAATAAGTTTAGCTACAAGACTTTTAGAATTCCTCTCTTTGATCAATACAGTCTTTTACTTTACACTCCCATACAGCTTTTCCATCTGTTTTCCCACTTAAATGTGCCCCAAAGTTTAAATTTTCTTGATATCTTTCAGACCCAGTCAAACTTACGAACCTAGATGAGCTGCAGTTGGGGGTAGGGGGTGGTGCAGAGTAGAGACCAGTCCAAGCTAAATTACTGGAAATTCCAAGTTCTGGAATATTTGGAAAGCAATGCTGCAGCTAATCACGCACAGTAATCACAGGCAGGAGGGCAGAAGTGTCATCTTTAAGAATCCACAGAAGCATGGCTTCAAGTCAAGTGGCCTAATGGTAGAACTTTGGTGACAATTAAGTAGTCCACAGGCTTGCACAGAAAAGCAGCTCCAAAGAATACGTTGGGTTTTTGAGCTAATGCTTCATCTATACCACAAGTGCCAGAGGTGCAGTTGCAAATAACAAACTTTAGTATGAAAATTTGTTATGAATTGAATTGTTTCCACCCCCTCCAAAAAAATATGTTTACGTCTTAACCTTCAGCACATCAGAATGTAACCTAATTTGGAAATAGGGATCTTATATTGGTGATCAAGTTAAGATGAGGGTCTTAGGGTCAGCCCTAATCCAATATGACTAGTATCCTTATAAAAAAGGGACATTTGGACAGAGAGACAGGCACACATAAAGGCAAGAGGATGGGAAGACACAGGAAGAAGATGGCCATGTAAAGGTGGAGGATTGGAGCGATGGATCAACAATCCAAGGAACGTCTGCGGTTACCAGAAGCTAGGAAAGAGGCATGGAACACGTCTTTCCTGGGACCTTTGAGGAAGCATGGCCCTCCCAACACCTTGATTTTGAAGTTGTAGCCTCTAGAACTGGGAAACAAAACATTTCTATTGTTCTAAGCCACACCAATTTGTGGTGTTTTGTTTCAGCAGCTTCAGGAAACCAACACAAAGCACCAGGCCCTATGCAAAGGGAGAACGTCCTGTGTCTCAGGTAGAAGGATTGTCATTACACTGACCCTTTCAGTCACATCTGCATGCCCAGATCATCAGTGTTGTAAGCAGCACTATCTTTGAAATGAAAAGGAAGAATACAAGTACACATTCCACATTTCTTCTACAAAGATGCATATTTCTACTTTACTAAATGTTATGAGACTTCAACTCTTGATCCATCTATGTGTGTGGTGTGTATTAAAAAAAGAGTAATGATTGCTTGGTTCAAATTGAAGAGGTTGTCAGAGAAATAAGCCAAGAAATCCAACTACTTTCTCTTCCTGACTCATTCTTAATAAACAATGAAGATTTCTTATTGGGTGATACGAAATTTCATCTTAAGCATACTGAGGGTCTATAACCATGTAGATGTGACACTATGTAGCTTGTACGGTTCAAAGTAGGCTTGATGATGATGACAATGACTGCTTGGAGATTACAGACCAAAACAAACATATACTGTACACTTTGGATTGGTAGAAATTGTAAATTGTCTGCATCTTGATCCATCAAAATTATATGAAAGAATAATCAAATTAATTATGGTAGCCTGTCTATAGGAAATATTGGATATGAGTATATATCAATCAAGCCAGTGAGATGGAGACAAGGATTCTTTCCATTTTGCTGACAGCTATCCTTTTTATATATATTACATGTGGTCTGATATCATGTATGATTGTATGAAAAAATCACTGAAACAAATGTACTGAGATTAGTTTGGTAAGAATTACATTTTTAATTTTATTGCATAATAATTTCATTTATTCATTAAACAAATATTTAATGAGCCCCTATTATGTTTCACGACCTGTGCTAGGCAACCAAGATTTATCTATGCATAGAAAGAGCTTCTGAACACTAATGTCACACGGGGCTAACACCGTGACTTCAGCCCTAGAGGTTAAACACACACACAGTTCTCCTCAGAGAATCAGGAAAGCTTTGGTTCTAATATAGCAAATCTCCACATTTCTTAATTAATAGAAGAATTTGATAGATTTTGCACCCTAACTCTACACCCGGGGAAAAAAACTGAAAGAAAATGTGTCTAGAAAATATGGCATATTTCTTACTCCTCGTATTTTTTTTGTTTTGTTTTTTAGAGATGTTTGGTTACTTTTCTCATATTTCAGCAAAACTTCAGTTCTCATTGAATAGCAAAGAAACGACCGCTAAAAGCTTGGTAAAAGTGAGATGTTAAGTAGTAACATGGTTTGTTCTTAGGGAAAGTAGAAAGGAACATGACTCACATTGTACATCTTCTATATGCAGAGTTTTCTAGATTTTCTTATCTAAATTTTAAAACCCTAGATAGAGAAATCCTCTTCCTCCTATTCCTACTTCTGTTCCTCCTCCTCCTCCTCATCATCATCATGATCATCATCACCATCACCATCATTTTTACTACTACCATTTTGCAGATGAGGAAACTGAAGTCAGAGAGGGAAAGTGACTTACCCAAGGTCACACAGCCAGTAAGGGGCCACTTCTTACCCTTCTACAATGCAGTGTTGCTTCCAAAGAACAGTTTCAAGGAAATCATGAGCTTTTCACACCTGCTCACCAAATGTACTCTTACACATTTGGCCCAGCATCTTACTAATGGCAATCTTTAATGATTATAACCTATAGACTAAGAAATATGCTCCTTTTATTTCATAATCCACTCCCCTTATGTCTTGTGTTTTCCTGTGATATATTTTAGATCTGAGGAAGTTTATATTTCAAAATGATTCATTCTGCTCTGCCAACTGCAAGGCAAGATTGCAATAAATGTTCTCTTGTTGATCAAGAGTGTATATTTGTGAGCAGAAAGAAATACTATCTAAATTCGCATCATGTTTTGGGCCACCACCAACTAATATATTGACATGCCAATACATTGGATTGTTTACATACAAAGTAAATGTCAAGCAAACAGAAAACTCTTTTGTCAGTTACCAGATATTTCTCTTACCTTCTGGGGCATGTCAGGTTGAAGCAAAATGCATCTGCTTCATCCTGTCATTACATTTGACCTAAACTTCATTTAAAAGACTAGAGAAATCATTGAAAGCTGTAGTATTGATTAGGCTTTAGAAAAGTATTTGCTTTGGAATTTGATTGTAAGTCTTGTCCAACATTCACTTGTCAGGAATCTAACAGCTCTAGAAATTTAACTTAAAAAGATATATTTAATTCAAATTTCATTTTTAAAAGATTTTATGGAAGTAGACAAACCAAAAGGGCAACAAATTGTCACAGAATCCAATGATTCGAATGCATGCTTTGGACAGTTTATAAGTGATCTGGTCAGGACACAGCCAGGGTATTTATTGCTCAGTGGTAAAGAGCACGTTTAAAGGCCTGTTGACATCTGATATTAAAGCTTTCCTATGTTTAGCTTTTACCTCCCCTTTTGACAGGAGATTCCTTTAAAAACCTTTCTGGCTCTGTGATGCTGAGTGACCGTGGACTGTGTCTTGTGTTTTCCTGTGATATATGAGCCTATGAGGAACCAGCTATTTCCAGCAAGATGTCCCCAACTCCTAATGATATCGAAAGGACTCAGACAGAGGCACTCCCCTAGCTAGTGGGTCTCTGACTCCAGCTCTCCAGTATGCTGGAGACTGCTGAGCTGGCCTTACTAATGTGTATGCTTAAAAGAACACCTCGCTCCTCCTGATCACTACTGGTTTCTATAGAAACAAGAAAGAATCTGTGCTTTTGCTAAAATTTTCACCTAAAGCTTTTTCTAGCAATGTATAAAACATTTATTTTTTTTCTATCAAAGTCCTTCATTTATAGCGTCATTTGACCAATTAAATAACAATGGGCTGAGTAAAGATGAGAGTGAGCTTCATTTTAAGAAACCAAATCCTATGTACAGGAGGCAGCCATGGTCAGTTTATCTCTCTTGGGTTATTTTAGGACTCAAGACTCAATCAAGTATTTTAGCGTAAATCCTTGAAACAATGGTATATCAGAGAGTTAAAAGAGTCAACAAGGTATTTACTCCACCGTAAGCTGAGTTTTTCATTCTGGGATACTTCAGCAGTTACAGTATTTAAATGAAGTGTCTCATCAGTGTCACCATAAATAACCCTTGAAAACTCCAGAGCTCCAGACCACAGGAATGCGAGCTGCAGCCTTGATGCCTGTGTGGCTTTGCTTCAAGATAACGGCTAGGTTTCCCTGTTTTATTATTATGTTCCCTTCTCCAGGGACCACATTTGCTCAGGAATTGCTAAGGCTAGTAAATATTGTATCTGTCCTCTTGTAATCACCAAGCAAACAGAATTGCCCTCTATCACATAAAACCCCTAGAGCTGTTAGCTCATGAAAGAGGTATTGAACTAGGGGTGTGCTTAAAAATTAAGAATGGGAATCACTGTAGCATAAATCAACACTAAATCCGCTGCATGGTTGTATGTGTTCAGTCTTCTATTAAATTTCACTCATTTACTCTTCCATCAATAAATATTTATTGACTTCCTACTATTTGCCAGCCACAAGGTTAAGCACCGCAGGTAAGGTGGAGTACTGAGCATTACAAATACAGTCTCTGTCCAACTGGTGTTCATAGTCTAGCACGGCAGACAGGCATTACACAAATAATCACTGAACTATAAGAGTAAGAAATACTATGAAGCAAAAAGTACCACAAGTGCCTAATAGAGAGTCTAATCCAGTCCAAGGGTTGTCAGAGACATCTTGTTGATTTGCTGGCACTTTGGTTATAAAGAGCTACAAACGAGATTTTGGCTTAAGGTGAAATTAACTTGATAAGTGTGCATGTCATGCAAACATCACAGAATTGTCAAAGATCCCAAGAGGTGAATGGTTCAGCTATCTAGGATGAACAGTTTTCTCAACATGGAGATTCTTAAGGATAGAGACCTTGCACACCCCTTGATGGCTCATCTGGTGTTTCAACATCTTATTAATCTGTAAACACTTTCTTAGCTACTGAAGTACCAAAAGGACCACACCATAAAGTAATTCAGCCAGAAGGTGGTCTTCAGTTGGGGAACCTAACGGGGATGCAACTGTCACTGAATTGCTGCATTTCATTGCTCTGATTCAAATAGAGAACTATTGTCTGAGGGCTGACTCTACTCCAATTCAGGATTGCCAAAGCATGCATATATAATAAAACAAATAGATCCTTGGTATTCATGACCATCCAGTTTTGATATTCAAGCAATCATTTTAATACTTTCATTCTTTTGTTCCTTTAATTCTGAATCTAGACTTCTGGGAAGAAATCAGCATCTGATTCAATCAGAGACACTTACAAACATAGGGAAACAGAATGAGCTTGGAAGTCAGACACACTTGGGTTTCAACCCTGACTGTGACAACTATTAGCTGAGAGACTTGGGCAAAATAGATAATAATAATATTTCTGAGTCTTGGTTTTCTTATTTGCACCACATGATAATGATATCTCACAGAGTTGTTGCAAGTGTTAAATGAGATGAGGCACATAAACTATTTGGCACAGTGCCTGGCAGAGAGTAAACAATTAGGAAATTAAAATTACTAAGGATATGTATACACATCTGACAATGTACTTCTCATTTATACTTCTAACTATACACGTACATATTTATATATACTTTTAACTGAACTCATAGATGTGTGTGTATATTTTATATATATATATATATATATATATATATATATATATATGTATATAGATGAACTTTTAACAATCTTGTTGATCTTTATACCACTAGTCTTGGGCTCTGAATCCAACCATAGCTGTTATGTAACAAAGGGTTGTTGAAAGGAAGGAAGAATAGAAATAAAGATATTCAAAGACATGTTAACTGGCTGGACAAGAGTTTCTACTTGTACTTTTCCAGTAACTTAGGACCCAATTCTTCAGTTGATTGTGTGGAATGTCAATGAAACAAAAATAATTGTGATCAAATGATGCTCTTAGGGCCATAAACTTATGAGCAAGCATATGGATTGCTACACATTATATTTGTACCCCTAAGGTTTGTTAAACACCTCAGGATGAAAAAAGCTAATAAGTATGAAATTTATTTTTATCATTATTAACTTAAAAATTGGAAAAGCTAAAGATATCAGAGAACTTTGAAGCTAAAACTAACATACTCGAACGACAATGTATTTAAAATTCTTATGGCTAATGACCTTAAAATTTTTCTAGCTCTGTGTTTCAGGAATAAAATCCAAATCATCTCTAATAAAAATATTCATAAACTTTTGCTGCTGATGCTTTTGGGGGAATATTGAGTAAAGTGCTTGAAAGATGTCAGTAGTTTTTTTAACAACCTAAGAAAAATAAAATACAGGGGAGACAGAGTTCTTATCATAAATATATTTTAAAAAACTAGAGATTAATTACATACTATTCCTTCAAGAACAGATATATATTCAACCATTCAACTAATATAATATGGTATAATCTTTGGCTGCAGTCACAAAGCCAACTACTGCCAGTGTCCTAGGTTGAGACTAGCAGTCCTGTCACTAGCGTAATTTTCTCCTACCATGCCCATGATTCCACTGATAACAAGCATCATACTCTTTCTTCTTAATTTCAATTCCATGTAATGTGTCAGAGCTTGCATTTATTTTGATCTGCTGTAAAAAGCAAAGAGCAGCCAATTCTACATGTCCTCCTTCTGATGCAGAGGAAGACAATAAGAAACAGGACCGTGACATTACTGCAATTCCACTTAAGCATTCAGTAAACCTCTATTGAGTATTACTGTGTGGAATGTGCTATCTAGGAACTGTAGAAGATAAATACAATGTAGTTGTAGGAGGCATCCATAAAAACTGCACATAATACAAAGCAGAGGAAACATGGAGGAAGGCATAAATTCAGCCTGGGGAAGTCCAGGAAGGCTGCTTAGGGGAGACTGCATCTGAGCTGAGCACTGAAGGATAATTAGGCTACTTGAAGTAGAGAAAGTGAGGGAGAGAGCTTCCTGGCCACTGGAAGAGCAAGACTAAAGGCACAGAAGAGTAAGCAATTAAGAATGGAAAATGGTGTAAAATGGCAGAGCAGAGGCTGGGGTGAAAAAAGGTAGGTTTTGGCCATATCAAAACGCCTCCTAAATGGCATGCAGAGTAACGTTGATTTTTTTTTTTTTTTCAAATCAAGAGGGAATTACCAAATGCTTTGGAGGAAAATAGTTTTTCTTCCAGACAGCTCACTGACTCTATTGTATCAAATGAATGAGGCAGCTCTTCTACAATTACATAGGCATTTTTTACTTCCCTTTCTTAATAATTTCTTTATTAGTTACTGAATATAGCCTAATGATAATATATCTGTCCTCCTAAGTGTCTCAGACATGAACAACATACATATTTAAAACTTATCTGGGATTGAATTCAAAGGATCAGCTGAGTTGAAATTTAGTCCTAAATACTAAGATACTGCCAGACAGTTAGGTAAGTGCTGCTATAGATTTATTGAATATTTCAACAGTGAGGGAAGAAGTGATCTACAGCATGTCTGTTGTTTTGTTCTATCATATTTTTCCCTTCAGGATATATTGAAGTTTTCTTCCTAATCTGCAGAGATGCCCTTATTTTATTTTCCTTTTTGTGTCCTTTTCATTATCATGATAAGCATTAGAAATAAAAGATAGTCAAGTTCTGGAGAGGGTCAGTTGTCTTTCCTCTCTTCCTTTCAACAAGCATTTATAAAACACCTGGCATGTGCTGGTCACTGACACTGACGCTAGAAGTACCAGGAGAAATAAGATATGGTGTCTTATCTACCCTGAAGTAGCTCACAGTCTGGAAGATAACCCAGGTTGAAAATCAGTCCGCCAATGTTAGAAATCCTACAAATGAATGTGTGAATCTGCTAGTAAAAGACAACCATTTGAGTACTGCAAATAGTTTTATTTTACTGTTGTCTCGCCGAAGATAAAACTTACTTGGCAAAGATTAGTCCTTTGTGAAAAATCATCTCAATGGACTGTCCTAGTTATATAAACATAAAGCATAGCAAATGGCACCACTATCCTCTTGGCCGCTCAACACAAAAATTGAGAAGGTATACTGGACTCCTCCCTTTCATTCACCTCCATCGCCCCCAGCATGCACACACACACCCAGGATCCATCAGTCACTTCTGTGGACTCCACCTCCAACCTCTCTCTCCTTCCATGGCCACTACCTTGGTGCACACCACTGCAATGACAGCCTCCCAGCTGGCCTCCACTGCCTTCTTTGCCTTCCTACATTTTGTTCCCCACATAGCAGCCAATGTTCCCCTTTAAAATGTAAATCAGATCCCCCTGCCCACGCTTAAACTCCTCCAAAGGCTTCCCATTGCAGGTAGAATGCAATTCCAATTGCTTATCTGGGCCTCTGAAGTACCCACAAATCTGATCCTTGCCTACATCCCTAACCTCATCCTCTATAAAGTTACCCTCCTTAACAAGGCTCATTTTATTCTGTGAACAAGCCAGGCATGTCCCTGCCTCAGGGCCTTTTGTAATTGCACTGCTATCTGCTTGAAATGCTTCCCCAAGATCCACACTTGACCAGCTTCTTCTCATCCTGCAGGCCTCGGCTCAAACAGGGCCTTCTCAGAAGACCAAGGCTAAAGTCGGCCTCTTCCTCTTCTGTAACTGCATTACAGGAACCTGTTTTACTTTCTTCTGATGACTTATTGCAATCTGAAACTGGATTGTGCCTTTCTTTGTGGCTTTTTTCATGTCTGCAGACTCTGACTGAAATGTAAACTACATGCAACCAGGCATCAAGTTCCGCACTGAGCCCTCAGTACCTAGTTCAGAGCCTCCAGTTTGGCAGGCCCCTTGCAGGAGGTCAAGAAAGGAAAAGAAATAGGGGAAGCAATAAAGAGAGGAAGAGAGAGGAAGGGAGACATCTATTATTCTTGGGAATAACAATGAAATCACCTTCAGCCTGAACTCAGTTGTTTTCAGGTTTGTTTGGGGTTTTGTTTGGAATAGTTAAGCTGACCTATATCTCTAGCCTTGGTTTCCAGAGGGCTTGGGGAAGCAAAGGAAGAAAGCATGGTTAGACAGATTGTTTTAATGACTGCTTACATGAGAGGACAAAACTGAGGCCCTTTGGTGGCTTGTTACCCGTAGCTATGAGTGAGGTTTAGAATCTTCTGAAGAGTTGCTTGCAGAAAACAAGGGGCCCAAGGGAGACACCAGAGGTTGTACTTTTCTGAAGAACCTGGGAAAGCTGAGCAGCAGTGTCTGTGATTATGAGTCTCCATTCTTTCCATGGTTTATATTCTGGTGTTGCATGACTTTTACTCACCATTCAGCCATGGCTTCTTAACACTAAATCAATACACAGCTCCCAGCACAGCACAGGCTGTGTCTGTGTGATGCCAAAGCGACTTGACAATTGATTAAATGTGGTTTAAAAAGAAATCAGTCAGACCAGTCATTTGACATCAGGTAGACAGAACAAAGCTGTCATTTGCTGGCATAACTCTGTTGTCTTAAATTCTAAAACAAGCAACAACGTTAGGGGGTGGGAACTCACCATTTTCATTAACATTTTCCCATATGTAAGTTCAATAATTTCACAGTGTCCTGCAACTAGGATTAGATCTCACAGACCCTGAATCCTAATCATAATAGCTCCACATGCAAGGGGCCACTTCAACATTGACTTTTACTTGTCTAATTTGAAGTGATCATGAATATTGTATAACTTGCCCCACTCTGGTTCTGTTTTTTTTTCTTTTAGTAAAAAAGATTATTTCCCCTTGGTTGAACCATTTCAGCTAAAAGGAATTCACCACTGAATCACTGTCATAAAAATGGGTAAGAAAATGTAGCCCTCAAAAAAGTAAAGTTGGTTTCCAAACAGCTTGGCCACACAGACCATTTAGGTTAGATTACTAAGGGCTGCAGTGTATTCCACCGCATTCCTTCTAGGACCAATGAAGTCAACCCCTAGAGATCCTGGCTCAGTAGGAGTGAGGCGAGGTATAGGTAAGGATTGTTTCTGGGAAGAGAAGCCCACCCCACTCCTGATTCTGAGGCAGGGACCCACATAAGGACCACACCCTAGAATAAAGCCAGATAGGCTTAATGAAGCATCAACTGAAAGCTGACACTCAGCAAAATATCATCTCTGTCCTAAGACTTTACTAATTTGACACTGAATTGCTCTTGAGTTTTCTATGTAATGAAAATGAGTTCAATGCTTGGATAGGTTCATGAAGATGACTTTATCATTACCCCTTTGGCAAACAAGACTCCCTGTCTGATGGTTATAAGAGAAAATACCCTAGAGCCAGTTCTTTGCAGGTGACTTTGATTTCCCAAATTAAGGGTCAAAATTGACCCAAGGTTATATTTAGGAATAATTGTTGAAATGTAAATCCACTAATAAAATGCTAAAAGAAATCTCAAATGTTATGTTCATTTATTCATTTAACTCATTCATTCACTCATGTTTTGGTTTTTAACAATCAACAAATATGTTTATTATTACCTACAAAATGTCTGGCTGGCATTATGGATACAAAAAGCAAAAGACATAGACTTCATCTTCAAGGAAGCCATTGTCTTACGAAAAACGCAAATACTTCAAATACATAAAAAATGTGGTCTACCATGGCAGAAACCATAAGGAGATCTGCAGAAAGTATTGATGGATGACCAGAGGTGAAATACATTCACGCTGAAGTGGCGAGGGGTACAGAGAAAAATCAGGTAAAACCCCAGGGAGAAAGCATTAGAGCTGGACTTTGAGGAGAACAGGAGGTGCCCCCCCGGAAAGAAACTGTCATCAAGATAAATGAAATTTTAATGCAATACTGTTAAAAACCAAAATGTTTTATTTTTTCCTTTTGCCTCAGGCTTCAATATGGCTCAGAATGGCACTGTTACAGATCCTGTCTTTGTTTAAAAATCAGATATTTTCTTACAAATTTGTTTAAGTTCCTTGTAGATTCTGGATATTAGCTGTTTGTTAGATGGATAGATTGCAAAAATTTTCTCCCATTCTGTAGGTTGCCTGTTCACTCTGATGATAGTTTCTTTTGCTGTGCAGAAGCTCTTTAGTTTAATTAGACCCCATGTGTCAATTTTGGCTTTTGTTGCCGTTGCTTTTGGCGTTTTAGTCATGAAGTCTTTGCCCATGTCTATGTCCTGAATAGTATTGCCTGGGTTTTCTTCTAGAGTTTTTATGATTTTAGGTCTTACGTTTATGTCTTTAATCCATCTTGAGTTAATTTTTGTATAAGGTGTAAGGAAGGGGTCCAGTTTCAGTTTTCTGCATATGGCTGGCCAGTTTTCCCAACAGGGAATCCTTTCTCCATTGCTTGTTTTTGTCAGGTTTGTCAAAGATCAGATGCTTGTAGATGTGTGGTATTATTTCTGAGGCCTCAGTTCTGTTCTGTTGGTCTATATATCTGTTTTGGTACCAGTACCATGCTGTTTTGGTTACCGTAGCCTTGTAGTATAGTTTGAAGAAGAAAACAAACAACCCCATCAAAAAGTGGGTGAAGGCTGTGAACAGACACTTCTCAAAAAAAGACATTTATGCATCCAACAAACATATGAAAAAAAAGCTCACCATTACTGGTCATTAGAGAAATGCAAATAAAAACCACAATGAGATACCATCTCACACCAGTTAGAATGATGATCATTAAAAAGTCAGGAAACAACAGATGCTGGAGAGGTTGTGGAGAAATAGGAATGCTTTTACACTGTTGGTGGGAGTGTAAATTAGTTCAACCATTGTGGAAGACAGTATGGCAATTCCTCAAGGATCTAGAACTAGAAATACCATTTGACCCAGCAATCCCATTACTAGGTACATACCCAAAGGATTATAAATCATTCTACTATGAAGACATATGCACATGTATGTTTACTGAAGCACTATTCACAATAGCAAAGACTTGGAACCAAACCAAATGCCCATCAATGATAGACTGGATAAAGAAAATGTGGCACATATGCATAATGGAATACTATGCAGCCATTAAAAAAGGATGAGTTCATGTCCTTTGCAGGGACATGGATGAAGCTGGAAACCATCATTCTCAGCAAACTAACACAGGAACAGAAAACCAAACACTGCATGTTCTCACTCATAAGTGGGTGTTGAACAATGAGAACACATGGACACAGGGAGGGGAACATCACACACCAGGGCCTGTCGGGGGGTGAGAGGCTAGAGAAGAGATAGCATTAGGAGAAATACATTATGGAGATGACGAGTTGATGGGTGCAGCAAACCACCACCATGGCACATGTATACCTATGTAATAATCCTGTAACATTCTCCACATGTATCCCAGAACTTAAAGTTTAAAAAAAATCAGATTGTTTATTCATTGTGGATTTTTCTGCATGGGTTTTGATTTTTCACAAATACCACATTAAAATAATATTCATCTTGATTAGTGATATTTTTAAAATGTTGTGACCCTAGTAATGGCCCTTCCCCAAGCCAAGAAATCTGTGTGATGAGGGAGTAGAAAAGAAGTCCATTTTCCCAACTAGTCAACTAGAATAGGCCAACTCCAATTGCCAAACTAGCTTCTCTTACAGGATTGAACCTGTCTTTTTGGAGTGGAAATCCCAGTGGTCACTCCTCTCCTATTACCCTTCCACTATCTCACACACTAAGGGCACCAACAGCTGAGAATGGAAGACACAGTATTTGAGTGGCATGTTTCTCGCTCGCAGCCACTACCTAGGATGCCTGGTGTCTGTTCATGGGTTCCCTCTAAGTGAAGTCAGTACTTCATAAAATGGCCATAACCAGTCATCAGAAAACTGAATGACATCCACTGCTATTTTTCTCTTTCTTACTAAATTAATGCATTTGGCACTGGTAAATCAGTTCCCTTTAGCTGAGTAAGGCTAAAGAGATGGTGCCAGTCTCTCCAAGAGAGGAAGATGAAGCCATTTGCAAGAATTCCAGGCTATAATTTTTACATTACAGTGTTATTACCAAAAGGTGGTTTTGTTTGGCACTTCCTTTTCTGTCTCTTATATGTTTGGAGACAGGCATGAGAGCATATGTACTCTCTATTATTTCTTCTCGACATTCCTCTTCTTTAAAATGGGAAGATGGGTATTGGTAACCCAGCTCAGTGACAGAGCAGCTATACATATGTCTGTAAATGAGAGAACTAACTGCGTATAGAACAACACCCACGCCTCTGGCTTCTGGCTTCAAAGGTGCAGCATGTTAAGAAGGGAAAACACTTGGGCCCACAGAACTGCATCTCACTCTTAGAGCTCATAACCTCATTGATTTTAGCCCGGATTTACGGCATCATTTGTTCCTGATAAGAGCCACTCGCCTGCACAACTCCACCATGAAAAGGTAAAATATAACCTAGCAGGGCAAAATAGAAAGGGAAAAGGCAAATGAAACCAAGTGAGGGCTGGAGAAATTCACTGCTTTTGCCTTCTTTTGTTCATTTGATATAACTTGCTCTGTAATAAATGGCTGAGTAGTCCTTCCTTTTGCCTTGATCAACCAAGAGAACAGCTAGAATGCTGGGAAGCAGTAATCTGTGGCTCTACTCAGGATGCATGTGTTTATCAAATGTATTGAAGCGTCAGATGTGGCAAAATGTGCAGACCCTGAGTTAGACTGGCCTGACTTCTCATCCCAGCTCAGCATTTTACACGCTGTGTACCTTGAACAAGTTATTTAACCTCTCTGTGAACATAATTGGCACCACTTGAAAGGATGAGTCTCTAAGGTTCTCAAAAAGTCATAGGTAAACCAGTTAAAGCACAGGAAACACACTGCCTGACTAATGGTAAGTGCTCAATAAAATGCCAACTATTAGCTAGCATTAACAAATATTTTTGAGAATGTTTCCATTCATTTGTATAAAGATAATAGATTTTGGGAAATGTCTTTATTATATGTGACAGATTGTTATAGTTTGAATGTGTCCTCCAAAGTTAGAAACTTAATCCCTAATGCAAGAGTGTTGAGAGGTGCTATCTTTAAGAGTTCAGCACTCTCCTTGCTCCCACCTTGCTCTCTCTCTTTCTCTCTCTTTTTCATGTATTCTTTCTCTGAGGGATTTACCTTCAGCTACAGTTAGGAACCATGTTCTTCCACCTTCTGCTATGGCAGGACACAGCAAGAAGCCTCTGCCAGATGCAGCTCCTTGATCTTGGACATCCCAGTCTCCAGAACTGTAACAAATAAATCTCTGTTCTTTATAGATTACCCAGTCTCTGGTATTCTATTACAGCAACAGCAAAATAGGCCATAAGTCATAACAATTTTTAGTTTCATTACAGTCCAATACTTAGAATTTAAAGAAATCTCCCTTTATTTACATGGTGTATAAGACAATGAGACTCTTCATAAGAGAAACCACCAGACATTTAACATTTAAATAAATGCTGACTCTTAGAAGCAACACTATGAGGAAACTATACACCATCCTCAAGGAGACATGCATTCTTCAACCATGTTTAGAACTGCTCTGAGGAAATTACCTTCAGCTACAGTTATGAACCATGCATGAAAATTAGGCTCATTATCTTAGAGCCACAGCTCATTTTTTAGTAAAACCTATATTCGACCTTATCAGCCTCCTTACTCAGCAAATCTTGCTCCAAATTACTTTCTGGTTGTTTCAAAAAAATCACAATCACCACTACCATCAAGAAATGAAAATCTGGGGTTTATAATAAATGACATTAAAAAAGAACCAGCCACAGATTCCAAAGGCCATTCACAAAGGTGAAATTTCAAACTGTTACCTGCCTGGTCAGGTAGAACTGTTGGAATAAGATGGTGCCTCCCTAAGGGCCCAATTTGAATGGAGCCACACACTCAGGTCAGATAGGTAAGTTCTGGACAGACATGGCAGTTAAATGTCAACCAGGTTTTACTTTATGGCCAATGCTATAAAGGCTTTCAAAGGGAAACACAAGCCATTTATAGCAAGTCAACTTCCTATCTAAGCATCATGACCATTTTCATTCTTTTTCAAAATTAATCTCTGCCTATTTTGAGATTCTACAGACAAACAGCAATCTTAAAGAGAATAGCCTCTCTGAAATTATATCTTTTTAAAGTTAGCCTAAAAGTAGAAAAGGCCATTCAATTTTGGTCTCACATTATGTGGAACTCAAATATTTTCTGGAGTAAAAAAATATGCAGCCAGAGGATAAACTTACTCCACGCAGGGTTAAAAACAAAAATGCTAATACAACCTTAAGTATGGTGGCGCCCGGAACCACGGCTATAATTAATCTAAATGTACTGTAATTACACTAAATGTTACTTCTGTAGAATACTTTCAAATCATGTGGCTTTTCTATGCTTAGATAACATGCAGTTTTTTTCTAATCATGGATGTAGGCTTGATTTGCTAAAGGAACATTAGGTCTGGAAGCAATATCTTAATCAAATCAGAATTTCTTCTGTAAAACAAATCTTTGGCTTTTGAAGAATTAGCGGCATCTAATGCCTTGGGGTAGAGATGTGAAAGTGAGCTAAAATCTCCACCGCTGGCTCTCTCCCTCTGCTCTCTGGCTTCCAGTCATTCGTAAGTACCATGTAGCCTCCTACACACACACCTACAGTTTCTGTGGCCATAAACCACCACAGCTACATCTAAATTACACCCTGAAAACTCCACATTTGAAATCAGTTGTAGGAAAATTCACCTCGTGTGGTTTACATGTCTCTTTAGAACAGAAGGCTGGTTCCTTTTGGAAGGAATTCATTTAAACAAAACCTAATAGCAAGCATCCATAAATTAGAGGGTTATTGGTATGTGCATAATCAGATGCATAAAAACTGAATGAATATTCCAAGGCTGAAAATACAGACTCTTACATATGCAGAAAGATTTCTTATGGTGATTTTAGTTTTGTGAGAGATGACAAAAATGGGATGGGAAACCTATAGTCATTGGCTGTCATCTTTCTAGCTGTTCAGTTCTTTCTCCCCAGTGCTGTGAGCTTAATCAGTAACTGTCCCAAAAAAGAAATGCTGATATTGCTGAGGGACATGTCTTGACAAATCCAAGTCCGATGCTCAAACCAGGAAGCAGAACGTGTTACAGATCAAAAAGGTGGCAGAAACTGGCCTTATCAGGGCAGAACTTAGAATCACTCTATGTTGAAACTAAAATGTATCATTTAAATAGAGGTCAGATGAGGATTAATTCTTCCTCTTCTTCATGCACAGCAATGGTCAAGTACTCAGTGGGTATACGATGAAAATACAGAGAAAGGAACGAATAATTAAACACAGGTTTCAACAGAGACCATAATCCTCTCGCAGCCCCTTCACTAATCCTTTGCAACAACAATGGGATCAGACATCTTCACTGAAACTCTTATTAATGTACTCTGTTTTTAATTGGCTTGAGTTCAGTTCCACAAAATATAGGCTAGTGAGCAGCTTACACAACATGTGAGTGTCAGGGGCCAGGAGACTGGAGAAAATGAACCTTGAGAGCCAGATGATCATGAAATGTGAAACACAGAAGCGATCCCAGAGGTCAAAGCCCATTCGTTTTGCAGGTTGGGCAACAGGCCCAGAGGAGTTAAGTGACTTGCCCAAGATCACAAAACAAATGAATGGCAGAGACAGGGCTAAGACCCAGACATCTTAACTTCTAGGCCAGGGCCGCTTCTGTTGAATGGAAAGATGCCTCTTCTCTGCAGAGGTTGACTTGTGGGAGGAGTCTGGAATAGCCAGACTGACTCTGCCAGCGTCTTGGGCATCCATCCATTCTCCCATCCAGCCATTCAACACACATCTATTGAACATTCATTCTGTGCCAGACCCAGTTCTGGCCAACATATGCAGAGAGTCAAGAAGAATCTAAGTCTAAGCTACACTGCAAAAGCAGTTTGGGTGGAAGATTCAGCGATAGCATGCTCCCTAATCTTAAAGAGTCTGAAGTCAGGATGGTAAGACATGGCAAATGCAAATTAAACTGGAGTGTCTTCCATTATCCCCACAAGAAACAATAGTCTATTCTAGTTTTATTAAAATACTTGAATAATCCCAAATATTGGAAAACTTATTGAAGATTTCCAAAATTTTTTCAGCAGGATTGAGACTGTGATGGCAGACCCAATCTAACTCCTTCAGTTTCATCACCCTCTGCTAACCTCCAGCCCTGTCTCCCTCTGGGCACAGGTAAACTTGATTTAAACCTCTCACTTTTCTTCAGCTGCACCATGCACCATGGCCTTTCTCATGTCTGCCTCTCCCCATGATAATAAATACTGTTAATTTAACTCCTCAACTGGATGTCAAACTTTAAGAGAATACAGACCACGCCTACCTCACTTTATTGCTGTATCCCCAGCAACTAGCCCAGCATCTGGCATATGGTTGATGTTTTAAAATATCTGTTGAATGAATGAGTGAGCAAATGAGCCAGTCATTGCAACAAATGTTTAATATTCTTTTTTGTTTGATGTTTGACAGCTCTGGTAAATATGTGTATTATCCCTGTTTTGCAGATAATGGCAAAGAAGCCCAGAGAGATGAAGCAATTGGCTCAAGGTGACACAGCCTATAAATAGTAGAGCTGGCCATCTGACAGTTAATCCATACTCTATTCATTCCTAGACCCTGCTCTTTGCATCCTCAACTCCTAGCCATACTTCCATGTTGTACCTTCCTCTAACCTGAGGAAGCTTCCTCTAACCATAGCCTTACTCTAGTCTGAGGGCTATGTCATAGTTTTTAATGGTGTCTGGAAGTGTCTTCTACTGACTTATAAGTTCTTCCAGGGATTACAATGCCTTTCTCTTGGGAGCACTCTGTAGATTGTCCTTCACTGGCAAATTCTCAGTAATATTAGTGGAAGGAAGTTAGGGTCTGGGGACATGGAAGAAATAAACAAACAGCAAAGAATGAGTTGAGGACACAGATAGAGGCTCAGGTACAGTTTCAGTCTTCAGATCAAGTTCGAGGAGTCTGCCTTCTGACCACAGGGATTCCTGAATCCTGGGAATTCAAAGTCACTGGGAAGTGAAACCCAAGGACAGCTGTCTGTTCCAGAAGCCTGTACTCATTCACAGCCTGAGCACTTTATACCCCTTTCAGAGAAGGCCACAGTACATTTGTTATGTGTTTTCCACCACAAATTTTTTAGTATTGGCATCTGAATGAAATGTGTTGTAAGTATAAAATATGCTTGTAACAAAGACTTGTTAAAAAGAAAATGTGAATTTTAATTATAATTTCTATGTTAATTATGTGTTGAAATGATGATGACTCAAATACACTGGATTGAAAATATAGTGTTAAAATTAATCTCACCTGTATCTTTTTACCTTTTCTAATGTGGCTGCAAAAAAACTTAAAATTATAGATGTGGCTTGTATTATATTGCTATTGGACAGAGTTGGTCTGTATCTTGTTTTGGGTAGCAGTTACCTGGGTGTAAGCAAATGTCAAAACTCACTGAACTGAATACCTGTACATTTTATTGTGTATTAGTTACAGTTCAATTTAAAAATTACATAAAGAAGAGTCTCCTCTCCTTTTAGCCTCAAATAATGTGTTCTGACATAGAGGGGAGAACCACCCCAAGCATTTTTTAAATCCCCACCATTTGTCAGATCTTTAGTGCAATTCCCTGTCTTACCACCAGGATCAAGCTACTATGAGTAAAACCACTCATTTCTTACTGTTTTGATTTTCTTCCTACCAAGCAACAAATACCTAGAATGGAGCTGGGGCCCTAACTTAGGCTGTTGTCACTGCAGAGGCTTTAAGTAAAGGATGTCCCCAATTTCCATATCCAGAGGTAAACAGGCTTTGAATGAAACACGTTAGAGAAAAATCTAAAGCTATAAGTAACGCCTTCCATTCTCCTTTCTCCCAGATTTGACTTTTTCATTCATGCAAAGGCATCTATCTATGCTGTCAAGCCAAGACTTCTTTTGTAATATTAAACTTATTCCCTCTACTCAAAAAACAAAACAGCAAAGTGAGCAGACCAACAAGCATAGCGGTTCAGGTATACTGCTCAGAACACTTTGAGAACCAAAGGCAATTAAAGGCCATACCTCTGCTATGCTTGCCTGGCAAGGGAAACCCTGGCAAATGCACACATGTGTCCGATTCTCAGGGAAGGGGATACTGACCAATATCCTCCCCAGGTGGATAGAACCCCAGGTATGAAGTGCAGCTTGCCCCCCAGTCAGGTCCTTGGGTTCCAACATTCACCCGGCTTGTGAAGACCCTGCCTACTAGAGGACCAAATAGCCAGTTCAAGCTGTACATCAAATCAGAGTTGACACACACTGGGCAAGGCTTTGGGGTTTTCATACCACGCTTCAACCCTGACCTTCCTCATCACTCTCTGTGAGTTAAAGGACATGTGGCTGTGTCAGGGGTTCCCAAGACCACCCTCAAGTATGTTTTGCCAGAAGGACTCAAGTCACAGAAAGTGCTATACTCATGGCTATGGCTTACTACAGTGAAAGAATACAGATTAAAATCAGCAAAGGAAAAAGGTACACATGGTGGGGTCCATGAGAGACCGGGTATGAGCTTCTAGTTTTCCTCTCCCAGGAGAGTAGTAAAGACAGTGGTTAATTCCCCAAGCAATGATGTGTGACAATATGTACAAAATATTTCCAACCAGGAAAGCTCTCCTGAGTATTGGTGTCCAGATTTTTACTGAGGACTAGTCAGTAGTCATGGAGCACCCACATGCCTGATTTTAGTTATTCAGTCTCCAGCCCCTCCAGAGGTCAAACTGATACACAGTGGCCCAAGGACCCTAACATAACCCACATTGTTAGCATAAACTATCTGCTGTGGCTCAACTCTCCAGGTATACAAAGACCCTCTCATCAGGCAGAATATTCCAAGGACCTAGAAGTTATCTCCCAGAAGCCCTTGATTGGCCCTGTGTTTGGAATATGCAGGGTTGGAACACCCCAAGCTTGCTAGGTTAACCCTTTACTTAACAGGTGCTCTCCAAAAGAGAGGAAGTGCTCTTCTTGAATGGGACCTTTGCAATACACAGGGTCTCCAGAACAAAACTTTTAAAGTTGTGATTCCAAGGATCACAGGCAGAAAGCAACTCAACTTTTGCCCAATCTCTTTTTCTTTCTTTCTTTCTTCTTTTTTTTTTTTCACTTCCCAGCATCTGGAGGAGAGTTTAGAGTAGAGAAAAACCACAAATTCTACTACTCATTTGGTAAGAGGTTCATTGCTTATTATTAAACATACATTAAGTGCTAATTGTGTGCCTAAACATATAAGAAATCTCTATGCCCATATTGCTTTATGTAGTCTATTTATTTTATGGGGAGGGAATTGGTGGCTTATCAAAACCATTCATCGCCTTACAACTCTGTAAACTTCAACCAGGCCATTATCCCACACTTTCATTCTACTGAGAATGGAAAGAGAAGAGAGTAGTGTAGGGGAGCCATGTTGTTGCTTACCTTATTTGTAGTTATTTAAGCCTTAGTTTTATTTCTATATGGCTTGAAAATTTCTTACTAAAGAAACACTTGTTTAATTTATATCAGTGGTTCTCAAACAGGCTTGATTTTGCCCCCTCCCAAGAGACATTAGGCAATGTCCAAAGACATTTTTGGTTGTCACACCTACGGAGGAATAGGTGTTTCTGTTATCTAGTGTGTAGAGGTTAGGAAAACTCAGGAAGATAATCAGGATGGCCCCTCACAACAAAGAGTTACTTGGCTGCAAATGTCAGTGGTGCCAAGATTAAGAAACCCTGATACACATATACATGTTCTTTAAACTGTAACAATATAGAGAAGAATGAAAAATACATAAAAGCAGCCTGTAATCTGATCAATCATTGATAATAACCATTAACGCAATACATTTTGGTATACTTCTAGTTTTTTTCCTGCACATGTGTATTCGCAGATGCCCCTCAATAAACCCATCATAAGTTGAAAATATTGTAAGCTGAAAATGCATTTGAATTACTAATTTGAAGTATGGTTTCTACTGAATGCTTATCACTTTCAAACCATTGTAAGGTCAAAAAATCATAGTTTGATGGGGGAGCATTTGTATATGATTTTTTTATTTGATAAAATAGGGGTCATATTTGATACATGTTTGTGTCTTTTTCACTTGTTACATGAGCATGTATAAAAGTAATGCAGGGTCACTGTAAAACAAAATTAGAAATTTCAAAAAAGTACAAAGAAGAAAAATTCATTATCGTCCAGTATACGAATGTACCAAACCTGATGCAATTCTCTGTTAAAAATTTGGACTGATTTTTCATTTCAGGTTTGCCTTATGACTAAATCTGTATAAACAAATCTGTAGAAATCAGTTCTCCTCCCCCAAAAGGAGACTCAGGCATTTAAATACTTATCTTCTGCAATTAAATAATTATTCTCTGCAAATATACACCACAAAGGCCCTGATTCCTGAAATCACTTCTTTTGACAAAATTCACACAAAATTTCCTGAGTTAATATCCAATTTGTTCTCAAACTTTAACATTTTACCAACTCTGACACACCTCACTTGACTAAATCTGAATTCTGTCAACTCTCATTCTAACAAAAATCCAGTCTTAGAGATAAGAAGCCATCCATTGGGGGCTAAACAACAGCAAATCAATATTTCTAGCTAAAAGACAATCTTTGAGCCACAGAATTGTATAGGGGCGGGAGAAATCTTTCTCCAGTTTTTAGAGGAAGCTATTTGAAAATGTGTAATAAACTATTAGACATATTGTTTTTAATAACCAAGAGTGAAAGGTAGCAGCTTCCTTTTCTGATGCTGTCTAATCACAACTGTGAGTTCCAGAAATAGCAACTGGGGAAAAGAAGAGCAAAGAGTGGTCAAACATAATTTTGAAAAAAACTCGCCACAAATCCCACAAAACCCCTATTGTCTTATGGTTTTCTTTATCCACTAATGAAGTCTGTGATTGTCATCATCCAGGTTTAGATACAAAATGCTCACTAATCCCTCTGTAAATCTCACATTGGCATATCTAGGCCTAGGCTCTAAAACAGAGAGAGGATTATGATGCATTTGGGGATCAGAGAGCCACAGAGACTCTCACAGGCTTGGAAAGATGAACCTATGAGGAAAGGTAAACGAGGCTATGATTACTCAGCCAGAAGAGACGGGACTGAGGGAAGAATTAATAACTTCCTTCAAATAGAGAGGGTATGATGACTAGTTGAGGAAACTCACTTACACTGTGCAAACTGAGTAAGAAGAAACTGATTTCATCTGCAACATGAGAAAATCAGGTTAGCTATACCAGAAAATTTCCTAGTGGCTTGTCTGTCCATTCCTTCTTCCATGCATCCACTCTACAAATATGTGTTCACAGTTTGCTTTCTACCCAATTAAATGCATTTCCTTTAAGGCTCATTCACTTTTTCAGTGAATATTTGTTGAGTCTCTGCTATTTTCAAGCAAGGAATAGGATACGGAAATAGTTGACATAGCCCCACCTCAAGGTTGAAAAATTACTTTTCAGGACACTGTTAGAAGCAAACTACATTTTCACTTGCCTAGAATGGCTGATTGCTAGATTATGAGAACAAATCTGATGACCTTTAAAGTTCCTTTTAGCCTATGAATCTTTTTAACTAAAACAAAAACATCATAAAAAGCAAATATTTTATACCAATGCAGTTATTTTCATGACAGATGATATTTCAATACTTTAAAAATGATTAAAGATGTATCTAGCCAGTATATATTATGGCACGCATACCAAAAAGATTGTATTTTTATCTTCTTTTAATTTCATGAGCCAATTGGTCAGAATCCATTTTAACTATTAAAGGTATTCCCACCTTATGACCATGCCTACACTGGAAGACTAGAACAGATGTTTTAAAGTAAATGGGAGGCAGACCAGGTGCGGTGGCTGACGCCTGTAATCCCAGCACTTTGGGAGGCTGAGGTGGGTAGATCACTTGAGGTCAGGAGTTCGAGACCAGCCTGGCCAACATGGTGAAACCCCATCTCTAGTAAAAATACAAAAATTAGCCTGCTGTGGTGGCACATGCCTGTAATCCCAGCTATTCAAGAGGCTGAGGCAGGAGAATCACTTGAACTCAGGAGGCGGAGGCTGCAGTGAGCCAAGATTGCACCACTGCACTCCAGCCTGGGCAACAGAGTAAGACTCTGTCTCAAAAAAAAAAGTAAAATAAATAAAATAAAATAAAATAAAAGGGAAGCAGCTTCTTTATTTGGCTGCATCCTTAGACATGGATGGACATTGCTGTTACAGAAAGCCCCAGTGTGCAAATAAGGAGAGCTTTGTGCATGGGAAAACCTTGGGAAGTAGTGGTTGGGAGTCAAACATTTTTGCCAATATGCCCACCACAAAGTGTCTGTTGGTGAAACCCACTGGGTAGAGGGTATTGTCCAAGGGCCATGGGTAGGCAAAGCAGGAATTGATCTTACTCCTACTACCAAGGAGCACTTACATTAACAAACTGGCCAAAAGTGTGACACAGATATAGCACAAAGCTTGCTGAAATAATTTCAGGAAAAAACAATTGACTTGCAGTGGGAAGACAGCTGAGTCAAACTGGCCAGCCAATACTGCAATGTCCTGCTTAGCGCACGGCCTCTGTTAAATTACAAGTCAATGTCGGATGATGAAAGAGCTTAGCGGTAGGAGCAGTGGAGAGTGATAGGTGCAGGATGAAGGGGAAAACAGGACCCTCTTCTTGGTACACACGTAGATAGACAGGTAGAACTAATAGAAAGGAAATACCTCCAGGTGAAATGGAGGTCTCCTAGGAAGGACTTTTTCTTTGTTCAAATGTTATTAAACCTGGACACTTGGGAAGTTGATATTTCTCTCTTGAGAGCTTCTGAATTGTAGAGGGGCCTTTGGACAGACCTAGGTCATGGCAACTAAATTTGTTGTGCCATTGCTTAACCGTCCCACATATTTATTGGAAGTATTTTGGAAGTTCTTCTTCTGAAATATATTCATAGGCCTTAATACAAGGAAAGAATAAAAGCACTCCCTTCCTCAGAGAAATTTTGATGATGAAATGAGAGAAGGTGTATACGATTCCTAGCATAGTAACTGGCCCACAGTGGATTAATATGCCCTCACATTTTGGTACTGCCTCTCTGCAGCCAGCCAAATCCTTCTTACTTTCAGCTAGTTCATGGCTTTCTGCTATATTCTGTGTCATGCAACCAGACAAAGGGATCTGCAAACATTTCCCTGGATATTCTTTTGTTTGTTTCCGTGTTTCTCCTGTATCTTCCACTTAGATTGTCCTTTTTCATCTCTTCATGTACAAAATGAACCTCAGAGCCACCCTGGACCCTTCACTGCCAAGAAAGGAGTAGTACTTTCTTTGAATTCCTGTCATGTTCTCTGTGTAGCTCTCATACTTCTTAATTCTGTCTACTTTTTATGGTGTTCATGGGTATGGATTATCTCTCTGACAAGACTGTAAATTCCTTGAGGGCAAGGTCAACATCTTGGCCTCATGTTCATTTCTCACAGCTCCTTGCACGTAGTAGCTGTTCAATTAAATACATACATGATAACACACAAATAACTGAGACCCAATCAGTGCTAAAGTAGTAATATCTTTTTTGCATATGGCCACAGCAAATACAAAGCAGTATCATACATCTAATCCCAATACTACAAAAGCACTAAATATACTGGCCTGCAGAGAAGGAAACACTGAGGCACAGGGCCTCAAGACTTGGTTTACTATTGATTACATAATTAGAACCATTGATGTACACATCCAAGAGATTCTCTCCAGCATAGACAAAGAAGAAAATGAGCTATGCTTATAATACTATTGAAGCAGTATTAATGAAACAATATTAATGAAATGTCAGGGAAATATCAATGTGGAAACACAGCATGATACAATGATACACACTGGGTCTCAAATTCAGTTCTTACGTTGTGTTCTTCATGCATACTCCTCTACTACGATGGGGAAGTGATGCAGAAAGAAAGCATATGACAGTCACCGAAAAGCTACCAAGAAAAAGCAAACAAAGGAAATTTGTTGTCATCATCACAGTTGGTAGTGTGTGTGCATGCATACATGCATCTTTTGTGTCTCCTTTATATGAAAGAGCATGTCATGAGGTCAGTTTATACCCTTAGCCTATCAGATAAAAAGGTTCCCTACCTGCGCAGGTGTCAATCCAAAAGTCAGTGCCATAAAGAGTGGAAAATTATGCTGGCGCCCCTACCAGTTCCGTTTCTCTTTAAATAAAAACTATGGAGCCCATGCAAAATTTAAAATCTGTAGGGAAGAAGGAGATTCAGCAAGATTTAGAGGGTATATTCAAATAAAAGGTTACTATATCCAACTCCATTTAGGACTATTAACAGTGCTGGATAATAGTGATGTCATTTTTTATGTACAGCAATATAATTAGCAGTGCTATTACTACTATCTTACCTTTGTGTCACTCACTACATCTCTATAAACATAATTTACTAGGTAGAAAAAGTAAAGAGTTTTTAATATAAATCTATTCCATAGCATCATGTCAAGCTGTAAAATATTACAATATTATGAAATTTATTGATGTTAATCAACACATTAATCACGCAGCACCTGCAGCACCTTAGAGCGTGTTAGAAATGCTCATTCTCAAGCCCCACCCCAGACCCAGTGAATCACAAATTTGGGGGGTGGGGTCCAGCTGTCTGTAGTTTAACAAGCCCTCGAGGTGACTCTTTTTTTTTTTTTTTTTTTTTTCAAATTTATTTAAGCCCTCCAGGTAACTCTGATGTGGAGCAAAAGTCTGAAAACCAGTGGACTGGGGTGACCATATAACTGATCATCAAAATATGCACACTTTTGAGGGGGGAAAAGGTACTACTGATGATTATACCTGAAAAACAGGCACTAAGTAGGACTACTCAAGACAAACCAGTATGCATGATCACCCTATCTATGCTGTCTTATTATCGGATAACAACCTAAAAGGGATACAAAAGGCATCTAGCTTATTTTAAATTCCACTCTACAGTAGATCAAGCTAGTGAAGTTATTTCTCTGTGACAAAAAGGCTTTCCAACACAGCAGGCTGACACCCAAAATTTCCTCCTGTACCCAACTCCAAAAGACAATCAAAACTGTATTAATCAAAAGATAAACAAAAAGCACAGCAAAGTGAGACAGTGTACCTAGATACTTTTCAGTGTTTCATAAAGTGGCACAGTATAATGGAGACAGGCCTGAACTGTGAGTTCAAAAAGAGATCTGTGTTCTAACCCTGGTGCTGTCTCCAAAGGCATGATCTTGGGCAAGGCATTCCCCTCTCCAGCCTGTTCCTCAACCAGAAATGAAGTGGGTAGAAAACCCCTAGCTACAGCTAGAACAATTTCAGCAACAAAATAAATAACAACAGTATTTGATTATAACTCATAGAATAAAATAAATATCCATGATTCCGAACTTATAAAAACAAATCAAATAATGCATAAATAGAAGACGGGATTCTTCACAGAAGAAATTAATACAGGTTGATGGAAGGAGGGAAATAGAAAATCATCATTAGAACACCACAGTAATAATTCCTGCAGGCAACTTTCATCAATGGATGCTAAAATTAGTGGGTGAAGCTCTAAGAAACAATGGGATATTTGCATAGCCTCACAGCATCTCCTCTCAAATTTACTCAAGACTACGGTGATTGTAACACATTACCACAGATTCTGCCAGTGATTGGACTGGCTGTTCATGTGGACTGAACTCAGCGGACTCATAAGAGGCCCATGTCTTTCTCATGAAAGGCTCATGAGCCTGATGGCATGAAGTTGAGAAAGCCCCACAGTAAGAAAGAAAAAGATGACAGCTTGTTAATACAGAATTGCCCTACATAACAAAGGAGAAAATATTAATCTCATTAACAATCAACATGTAGGAAAATCTGCCCATTATAAGGGCTGCTTTACAGCAGCCCCAATCGCTAAGACAGAGGCAAACTGAGACACATGTGTGCACACTCACATTCACACATGTGTGTACACACTCACACATTGGGAGGATTCTCAGTTAGCCCTAGTGGAAGAGTTGAAGAAATCAGAGAGAGAGAGAGAGAGAGAAAGCTGGGTGGGGATGGGGATATGTAAAGCTGCTTGTTTCCTTGGGGCAGCAAATCATTTCCCAACTGAGATTCTTTTAAGAAACAGTCATGGGTATATAGGAAAGATGTCTTGTGGGTAATTCAAATGGCAAATCCCAAAATTATTTCAACTTGGAAAGGACTGGATTATATTTAAACGGTGAGTATTTTGTTTGGGAAAAATGTAACCATATAATGAATTCGAGCAGGCTATGAAATAAAACACAAGGCCTGAGGCAAATGGGTGGCCCTGGGAGATTCCTTATCTTGCTGCCTGGCAAGGTCCCCGCTTAGTGACCATTCACTCCAAGTTCGAAAGTGACCACCTCACCTCACATTGTGGCAAATCACCAGCTTAAACTGAGTTGACCTTTTCGATGTTTCCTGTCTTCCCAGCTTTCTCCCAGGGGAGGTAATTAGCTGTTGAGGCTTAAAAGACTTCTGCCTTCACAGAACATGGAGGGACAAAAATAAATAAGTGATACGGATGGTAGGAGCAAAAGAGTTGTTCACTTACTTTAACCCTGTTAATAAAAAGTTGAAAGTAAGACGTGCAGATAATTGAGCATTCAACAAAAGTATCTAAACTGAAAACACTGTTATAGCCCAATGTTATTTTTCATAATACTGCCAAATATCAATTCTTGCATGTTTATCAAGAGATGCTGTAAGCCACTACAAAAAATATACTCAAATAATTAGGGTTATTAAACAACAATAATAAAATCAATCCTCTAGAGATGTTCCCCGAAGAACCAGGCAATTTCATCTCCAGACTGTCTCTCTGTGCTTTCTACTACAGCATGCTGTCATGCGGAAGACTTTGAAATCACACAAACTAGGGTTCAGACCCCAGCCTTGACAATTACCCTGTGGCCTTGGGCAAGTCACTTTGTTTTTCAGCTTAGAATTCCTTGTCTATAAGATTAGGAAGGCAATGCTTATCTCCCAGGGTAGTTGTGAAGGTTGAACAAGCAGAAATATAGCATGCCAGGCACATTCAGTTACTGGCACAGGGTAGGGGGTCCAATAAAGATCAATTCCCTTCTTCTTTTGTAAAAGTAAGGCAAAAGAACACAATCTTTAGTCATTGCACATAAGATTCACATTTCAATGAACCAAGCCTATCAGCAGTGTGAGCTCAACAGCAGGGCTCTTTGGTCTTTATTGTGCATATGCATTCCCTGGGGATCTTTTGACAATGCAGACTCAGATTCAGGAAGTTTGGCTGGCACCTGACATTGGGCTTTTCCAACAAGTTATACCAAGAGAGGTCAATGCTGCTGTTCCATGGACCCTCTTTTGAATACCAGGGTCTACAATTTAGGAGGACCGGATCCAGTCCTGGCCCTGCCCTCTAGAGGATGGTAAGTCATCAGGAAGGTTTCATGCAACCATTTGCTAACACCAACTCACACAGAAGCAGTAAGGCCAACTGGTTTCAGAAACAGATTTCATTACAGCTCTCCCCCTGGTGATCAACTCTGTGGTTTGGAGGGAAAAGTTCCATTTCCAGGTGTGGACTTACTTGTGATGAAGATGGGGATGACCCAAAAGATAGACTGTTCAATGAATTCTTAAGCCACAGTCCCTTTCCTTTTATCCATTCTAGCCCACCTAGAGGAACTCATAAATATATGAGGAGAAATAATCTTTGTTTCAGTTCCTATCCCACTTCCTTCCTTCCTGTGACTGCCTTCCCCTGACAGCCCTTCAGCCTGTGGGCACCTGTCTGCATGGATGGCTGCTAAGCAAAGTGGTCTGCCCAGCAGACAGCCAAGCCTCAGTTCTTCATGCTCCCTTTTAGGAGGTCTCAAGAATATCCTAGTGTAGAAGATCAAAATGTGTATCCTTTACCCATTTGGACCTTGCAATAGGTAGCAACAATTATATGTGCAACATATCTACACAAATAGGTTTGAAGATGCATCAATTTGGGGATGTGCTAAGGCACTGGTTCTGGGTCCCAAATTTTCTTAGCATGGCAAGGATTGAGCATAGAATTGACCTCACCGTCCCTTTAAAGAAAAAACTGTCCTAACTTCTGCTTGGGAAATGTTGGTTTTCTAAGGGCTGTAGAGCCAAAGCTTGTGTCTTTAAGAACACTCTGCTTTGCCAAGTAGTAGACATCACCCAACTTGACTGAGCTAAACGTTTTATAAGTAAACTGAAACCACCCACAGGGTAGTATATAACATATATGACTTGCACAGAGCACACCGCCATTGTTTTTAAAAGATGCAAATCCCTGATTAGCTTAATAAATATTTTAAACATTTAATACAGAATACAACACAAGTTATTCATTTTCAGAAGATTTGTGCTCACCAGAGGTTTTCTTTTTTCCAGCAAAGACTATACATGGAAAAAGCATGATTCATAATACAAAGGTTCAGTGAGAATTTAAGGGTGAAACCCACTTCTGCCCATCTAGTGGCTGGCTGATCTTCATTCCTCAGGTTATTTTAGCCTCACTAAGCCTCAGTTCACTCATCTGTATAACAGAGGTACATAGTGCCTGCCCTGGGTATCAACCAAGCATAAAAGAGCATGGTGAAATCTAAAGTACTCTACAAATGGAAGCTCTTCTGTTATGCATAGAACAGAAAGACATCTGCTGTAATGTGGTTTGTTTAAAAATAACCTGATGTGGGCCGGGCGCGGTGGCTCACGCTTGTAATCCCAGCACTTTGGGAGGCCGAGGGGGGCGGATCACGAGGTCAGGAGATCGAGACCACGGTGAAACCCCGTCTCTACTAAAAAAAAAAAAAAAATACAAAAAATTAGCCGGGCGTGTTGGTGGGCGCGGTGGCGGGCGCCTGTAGTCCCAGCTACTCGGAGAGGCTGAGGCAGGAGAATGGCGTGAACCCGGGAGGCGGAGCTTGCAGTGAGCGGAGATCGCGCCACTGCACTCCAGCCTGGGTGAGAGAGTGAGACTCCGTCTCAAAAAAAAAAAAAAAAATTAACCTGATGTGGTCCAGCAATGAGCACAGACACTGGCATAATGTTAATAGTATGATACGCTGAACTGATTAAAATTTCAACTATGCTATCCACCCCCATCTCCTTGGAAAGTTAATGAATTAATGAATCTTTAAAGGACAGTCAGGGAGGCCTTAAAAAGAAGATGCCTTTTTGAGTAAGGAGAGAAAGTGGTGGATTACAACTTAATGGCTTCAGAATAGTGGTAATTTCCCTATTTTCTTCACTTGCCTTAGCTCAGCTAATGGCTTCATTAACGGCCACACTCCCCAGCGAATAATAGAGGCCCTTGTCACATCCATCACAGTCACATCACAATAAAACCAGTTTAATACAATCCAGCTCCCTGTCTCATGCCAGTCAGCACGAGGAATCAGAATTAGGCGAACAACCCTTACAAAAACTTGTATGTTAAATTCCTTTTAACAATAAGCACGCAACAGGCTACTGGTAATGAAACGTTAACTGTATTGTGCATCCCATGTTGAATAGATAACTATAGCAACAATCACAAAGCTGTGAGGATGAGCTGCTCTTTATTACAAGTTGAGCCACAGTGTCTTTTTATTTCCTTCATTCTAGTTTGATCAAAGTAGCATATTTTCTCACAATTAGCACAATCATGTCAAATCTGCAATGTCATATCATAATCTAAAATGTCACCTCATAAAATCAGGCTGTTTGAATGACTGAGTTGTTTCTTTTCAAAGGCATCTGGTGTAGCTGAAAGATCTTTAATTTTTAGACATTTATTTTTTCTCGCGTCTTGGCTATGGAGAAGGAAACTAGCAGTGAGAGGGTAGTTTTGCCTTCCTGAAGGATGTCCATGATTTTTACTAACGAAAGACACCAACTGTGGCTGCTTCACAGCTTTATACTGGATGTAAGAGGATTCTGGAAGCCTCAGAATTATCTCATCGCATGAGTTTTGCACATTCTCCTCATGCACAAGCTACTTCTGGAAGTCAGGATTTTTAGGAGCTGCAATCATTTATTTGGGGCCACTAGGTAACCAGTAAGTGTCCTGAAGTAATAACTAACTGAATGGGACCCTAGTGGCCTGAGACCAACTGGGAGAGCAGCTCCCAAAAATGCTTCATTTACTCCCAGGAAGTGGTGTCTGCTTAGCGGAAAGCTCGGTTGATGGGTTGATGGGAATGACACTAAGGCACAATCCCTGTTGTGGGAAGTGTAAATTTAGCATCTGCGACTACACTGGCTTTTTTATATTATATTTTTTCCTATTTTTAATGCATTTTAATGGGATTCCATTTTTAGATTCTGAGAAAATGAAAAAAAAAAAAAGGTCACTTTTTAGCTGGTCAGCCACAACCTTTGTTCCTGCTGATATGGTTATCTTTCCCCCCCTCTGGCCTGCAGCTCATTTCAGATAACGATTTGTCCCTTTAATTTTAAGAATGCAGAAGGTGTTGTGCATTTGCAGTGCTTCTGTAATCCCTCCTTCTGGCAATGTAAATATGAACCAGCTGGACCTGGTAAGGTTTTAGGTATTTCATTTTAGTCCTCATCTTGAAATACTGTTTATACTCTTTATTAGCAAATGTAATATAGAAACCCCTTTGCCATTCTCTTGAGTAACCCTAGATTAATGAAAGTGCACATATTTTCAGCAGATGCCTTACAGTTATTTGTAATTAAAGCAAGCTGATGTTTAGGGCTAAGAGAAAAGACAAGAAATGACATCTTGTATCTAGCAACTTAAATCATGTCTTTCTAAACCAGAGATACAGACATACTCTAACACCAAAACTTTCAAAGTGACAGGTAGCATTTACCCTTAATTAGTGGGAATCTAATGGCACTCCTCTTTGTAATTGCGAGGGTCAAGGTGAACACTACTGACCTGAAAATCCCTGTGTCCAAACTGTAGCCTAAGTAGGGCTTAGTAGGGCTTACTAAATCTAGATTTCAATGGTGTACTTTTGGTGATGATGATGAACTGATTAAAAACTCCCGTTAAAGAATGTTAAAAACACTTGAACAAATAAGACAGGAAGGAGATGGTTCAATGTTTTATTTTTTTAAAAAAAAAGATAGTTCAATCTTAGAGAATGTTGGATGGGGAAGGGAAGAGGGGAGAGGACAACAGAAAAAGGAGAGAACAGCAAGAGAAAGAGAAATGAGGGTGTACAATGTTGTAGATCTATGTTGCTTCCAGTTCTTGTTGATTCTCATAAAAATAATAAATAGCTACCATGTACTGAACACCTAATCTATGTCAGACATTATTATTTGCCTGTATAATGAGTATCATTCTCCTCATTTTACAGATGAGGAAACCGAGAGGCACTATGATCTAACGAAAATAGCATGGCTTAGAAATCTAACATAGCCAGCTTCCAATCACAATTCAAGTCTCTGTTTAGCTGTGTGATGCTAAACAAGTTAGTAAACTTCTCTAATATCATCCATTAAATGGGGAGGGTAATTCCTACCTTCAGGATGGTTAAGAGAGTTACAAGATAAAAAAGATATTAAAGCACAAGGTACGTAATAAGTGCTTAATGAATTAGATTACCTTGTCTTCCTTTAACTGTCATAGGGCATACCACATTTAAAGGTTGCCCAAAATGTAAGAAAAATTACAACTCTATAACCCATCACATGCTTAATGAAAAATTTTTTTTAAATTTCTGGTTAGTAGAGCCTGTCTGCTTATCTCGGTCTAGCCATAAATACTCTGCTCAGCAGAGGACAAGTCAAAGAAGGATCAGCAAGGAACATAATTGACAATAGGGTAGACAGTTTAAATATCAAATTAATGTCTTCAGAGTGGAAACTATCTTGGGTAGCTATTAAGAGAAACAGTGCAGTATAAAAGAGAAGTCACAGGGCTTCAAAATCAGCCACACCTAGGTTCAGATGTGGAATCTGTCATTTACTTAGCTGTATGACTTGAGTAATCTCTCTGAGCCCTCAGTTTTCTCATCTGTAAAACGGGGATTGTCTTCACTTTAATAAGGTTAGTGTAATGACTAAATAAGATAAGACATGCAAAGCACTTAGCACAAGACCTTGCACATAGTAAGGATTTAAGAAATAGTAGCTATTTGTGATCAAAGGCTTATTTTCTTTTTAAATACTATTTTTGATAAATCAAAATTTTCAGGCAAATAAATCAATAGGCTTTGCTTAAACTTTCAGGTAAATTTAGTTAGTACTTCGCCAGATATTCTGAGGCATAATCTATATTTCTACAAAATTCCTGAATGATTTCTGTGTACATTAAAGTTTTGAAAGCATGGACCTCGTAAGTTGCCCTTCAACCTCATACTTCAAGTGCGGTCCAGGGACCGGCAGCATGGCCTTCACCTAGAAGCCTGTCAGAAAGGGAGCTTCTCAAGTCCCATGCCAGACACACTGAAGCAGAGACTCTGGGGTGAGACTCAGCAATGTGCACGCTTCTAGCAGTCCAGTGACTCTAATGCTCGCCTATACCTGAGAACAACTGTATTAGGCACAATGCCTTACACACAGGGAAACATCCAATACATGTCCTCATAATTTTGTTTGATTTTATTCCTTGATAAACAGTCACAAGATTAAAAACAGTACATTTTCTTGAATTCAGTGAAATACCCGTCAGTGTTTCTGAATAAGAGGTTTTGATACTACGTAGGAGGTTGGTCTAATGACACTGAAGTTTGCCCTTGAGCAGAGGGGAAGGATGGCCCACGTCTGAGTCTATTTCTTAACTTGCTTCATTACAAAGTACCTACACCCCCGCACGTCCTGTGCGGCACCACAAGGACACAGCTATCAGGGTTTGGCTCGCAGAAAACGCCTCATTTCCTACCATTAGATGGGAGAATTGTTTAATCTTGATGCGACCGATGGGGCCATTTCTGCTTCTCCCTAAGCCACTGCCTTTTACCTTCTGCTATCAGCGCTTCATTTCAGGAGGATAGAACAAAGGGGCAGCATCATTATCCTCACCTCCCAAAACGAAGCAGCTCTATCTGAAGCCCTGAGCTAGGCAGCAGGGAGGAAAAGCAACACATGCAGCCAGGGGATTGACAGTGAATGGATCTCAGTAAAAGGTCCTGGAAATAAACAAAAACATACACTGCAAACTATATGCCCTAGAGCATAACGGCAGGATCCGAGAGGCTCCAATTACATAAGCATTAGCTGGAAAGAAAAAAAAAAACTTAAAAAATCAAAATTTAGAAACAAGTTTCTCCTTTCCTTTCCATTCCCACAGCTCCCATCACAGAGCAGGCTCTCTCATCAACTATAACTGAACCACGTAAATCATCTTGGCAAAACTCATCTTTGAATTCAGGGTAACTTGGTGCCCAGCACATAGAAGGTGTTCAGTAAATGTTTGTACCTATTCATATGTACCTCTCTCCTAAGCAACATCTTTCACCAACCCTTTCCCCACCTCCATGACAATCAGATTTGTTGTATCCATCTCTGTCTGTCTAAAACATCTCAACATCTAACCAGTCTGTAGCTTTTCCAAACCTCTTGTATGCTCCTGGGGAGGGTCCCCAAACGCAGCTGGGAAATATTTTTAAGCAAGAAAGACACACATTCCTTTGCTATTTAAATGGCACCAAACACAGAATTCCTGAAGTTTAAGTCATCTCTGAATAGGCGCCTTACCA
This sequence comes from Symphalangus syndactylus, assembly GCF_028878055.3. Classification (NCBI taxonomy): domain Eukaryota; kingdom Metazoa; phylum Chordata; class Mammalia; order Primates; family Hylobatidae; genus Symphalangus; species Symphalangus syndactylus. The sequence goes on along the minus strand of NC_072447.2, from coordinate 151,075,622 downwards.
TGCATTAGCTGCCCAAACTTGCCTTTTCTGAGCAAAGTTTAGAATTTAATTAAAATTTTCTTTAATTAAAATGCAAATATTCTAGGACTTTAACAATAAATTGTTTACAACAGACTGAGTAAAAGCCCTCAATGGCTTTGGGGAAAAATAGTTTCAATTGCAAGCTATAGATTCAGATTTCACTGCTCACTGAGATGGGAAAAGATTTTCTAAAAAAAAAATCTATTGGCTTATTAATCTGTTTTAAACAAAAATGCAGATATCACAATGGGTGTCTAGGAGTCACATACAGAGATCAAAATTCCCAAAGTTCACTACTGCTAATTAAATAATTAAGCCACTTCAATGTCTCCTCTATGGGTTTTGAAATAACCTTACCGGACTTACGATAGCAACGTAAAACTAAAAATCAAAGCTTCATAACAGTTAATGTTTTCTATGAAGATATTTATTATTCTCTTTATTAAAGTTTCAACACAGGTTGTTAATAGTTATCTCAATTTGGGATAAAATGATTACTAGATATCTGCATAGGTTTCTTCATAAACAAGTACTTAGAAAAGTTATAATGAGTTTCTGTCTCTATTAGCTTCATAGAAAGTTTGGGCCTCTATATCACAGTCATTTCAATGGGCAGCTATCAATGGCTTGTCAGCAATGCTGAGGGGACTGTGCTGGGAACTGGGGCAAGGGACACTGAATCCAACCAGGCACCCCCAGCCCTCCAGGCTTCCCAATCTTGCAGGACCAGCAACCAGGCCCAAGATTGCCTGCTGATGGAAGGCAGATAGTGTTGAGTCCGAGGAAGATGAATAAAGTGATATGGTTTAGGGTCTAAATGGATGGTCGAATTCTTTTTTTTTTTTTTTTTTTTTTGAGACAGAGTCTCGCTCTTGTCACCAGGCTGGAGTGCAGTGGTGCAATCTTTGGCCCACTGCAACCTCCACCTCCTGGGTTCAAGCGATTCTCTTGCCTCAGCCTCCTATCAGGGGCGTACCACCACGCCCGGATAATTTTTGTGTTTTTAGTAGATACTGGGTTTCACCATGTTGGCCAGATGGTCTCAATCTCTTGACCTGGTGATCCGCCTGCCTTGGTCTCCCAAAGTGCGAATTCTTAAAGTAAAAATGTGGGAATGAGAATGAGGGGGGCACTCTAGGCAGAAGGAACAGCCTGAAGCAGAAGCCTAGCAATTATTTAGCACCCTGGCTGCACATCGGCATTGCCTAGGGGAGCTTTTTACAACATGCCAATGCTGGGTCACACCATCATAAAATCTGATGCCACAAGCTACGATGAAGCCAGGGCAGAGAACCACCGTGACAGTTAGGGGGCTGCAGAGCAGGATCGTGATTGGGGTAACTAAGGCTACAGCCATGGGGAAAGTGAGTAGGCCCACCAATCTTCTATACACTACACATTTGGGAAGTAAGAATTAACAAATGTTAATAAAAATAAAGAAAAATAATAAAAAAAATTTATTGTTACAATGCCCGGCACAGGGCCTGAATGCCGCCTTGAGTACAGACTTCAGAAATGGGTAAATTTAGGAAACTCTGCCTTTCTGGAAGTCTTTCTGTCCCCTGGCAAGAAGTAAGGTGGAGGTACTGGTGGGAGGTATAGATGTGTGAGTGGGGTGGACAGATTTAGCCAATGAAAACACAGGACGCCTAGTTAAATTTGAATTTCAGATACATAGTGAATGATTGGCTAATATAAGCATGCCTCATGCAATATTTGGGCCATACTAATACAAAAAAAAAAAAACTGTTTTTTAAGGAATTAAAAGAACAAAGGTAGATCGCATTATAGAGGGCTTCTAAATGTCAGCCTCAAGAGTTGACAGTAACTTTACCCAGGCCACATGATGAGTAAGGGGAAGAGTTAGCATTCAAATCCATGTCTCTCTGACCACAAAGCCACACCTTTTATTGTTTCCTTATACGACAGCTCAGGGTGTCATCTGAGGAGCCATCCTATTCTATTGAGCAAGCAGGTAACAAGATTGGATATGTGATTTAGAAATGAAACAAAACTACATGGACAAATGTGGGATACTCAGGACAATTCAATAAAGTTTTGAGGATCAAAACTTCTGGTAGGAAGATAATGAATACAAAAAGAAATAAAGCTTAGTCAGACATCTTCTATTACTTGCAAAATAAGAACAGTGGTTTTTCTTTCTGTCATCATTGATACAATGTATCCCAGTAGTAACATCTAACCTTTATTGTCTTTTTTTGTGCCAGACATTACTTTCTTTAACCTTTACAACAACTTTATGAGGTGGATACTGTTATTTTCACGATTTCACAGTTGCGGAAATTGGGGCCTACAAAACTATGTGACATGTCCATGGTTGCATAGCTCAACATGGATAGTTCTACAATTCAAATGCAGACTATGCAGTGCCACAGTTTGAGCCAAAATAAACATGTGATGCCAACTTCTAAATGCCTTGCTCTATTAACTAAGTCTGAATTCTTGTCATTTATACATCCTTTTCATATTCCAAAGAACTTTCACCTATGCGTACCACTTGATCTTCATGGTAGTCACAGATGAGGACACTCAGGCACAGAGTTTGACAACTTGCCAAGAGCCATGAAACTGGTCCTAGGCAGGGGTCTTCAGACTTGTGGCTAAGTGCTGGGCCACTGTTGCACCCAATCACCCTATCTGAGAAAAGCAGCAAGGCTTTCACTCACATCCCTATGTACAGCTTCCATTCTTTTGCTATAGGTAGAATTCTATTTGAATCATTTGGTTCTAACTGACCTAGTGAGTTAGAGTGAATTAGATTTTCCAAGCACAGACCTTGCTTTAAAACTTCATTTTTCCTCAATAGATTTGCCAGGGAAATAGGATGTCTGGCAAAAGTGGCAATGGGAATTACAATGAAGCATGGTTTTTAAAAGAAAACCAGAAGACTTAGTGAGCTGTATTTGAAATATAGTCCATTAAGAGATTTAACATTTATTATTAAGATATTAAGTAATAAATATTGAATTTAGTGATTCACTTCAAAATTTTCAGAATGCTGATATATTTTAAGTCAAAGCAAGTGAAAATTGAATTGGATACTATGAAAGACAAATTTATGAAGTCAGTAAAACCAATTTCTAGATTTGCCTTATTAAAGTTCTTATTAGAACAATGGCATAAATATGACCCTGGCAGAAATTTGATAACATATTCTCTTTATTTTGGCTCAATTTTCAGGAAGATAACTTGTCATCAATCTAGATTCTCCAAATCCACCGCCGATTAGAGAAACTAACATAAAATAAATGATCGGGCCAGATGCTGTGGCTCATGCCTGTAATCCCAGCACTTTGGGAGGCCAAGGCAGGCAGATCACGAGGTCAGGAGATCGAGACCATCCTGGCTAACACGGTGAAACCCCATCTCTACAAAAAATACAAAAAATTAGCCGGGCTTGGTGGCGGGAGCCTGTAGTCCCAGCTACTCGGGAGGCTGAGGCAGGAGAATGTCGTGAACCCGGGAGTCGGAGCTTGCATTAAGCCAAGATCACACCACTGCACTCCAGCCTGGGCGACAGAGCAAGACTCCGTCTCAAAAAAAAAAAAAAAAAATTATCAAACGCTGACACAATCTATTAATCACCTGGATACCATGTTTCAACCTTAAAGCCATTACTATATTTGTGAATCATAATTTATGCATGCTTTAACACAACACTTTCTGGTTAAAGGAAAGATTTGTTTTCCTTTCATAATTATTGCATCAATGTGCTTAACCTTTACATTTGCAAATGCCACTCTGAATCCCAGAGACAGAAGATAATTGACCTTGAGTTCTGTTCAGTGGTGATAGAGCATGACTGCAGATTCCTGGTTTCCACATAATGGGTTGAGATGATCTCTTCCAGAATTAGCCTTCTATGATTGGCTAAGCTGCTCCCAAGATGCCAACACTTCATAACTTAGCTAATTAATGTTTGATAAAGTATGAAGACACTGTTTGACTGACTGTTAAATACATACACACACACACACACACACACACATCCAGGTTCACAATTTGGTTACAATATTTGTGTATGTCTAAGTAATTTGGATAGAACCATTGTGCACCATGGCAAAAGTATACACAATTAGTTTGAACAAATCAGGGCTGAATTTCTCATCCATATACTGTGGAAGCAGCTAAAATTATAATTACTTTCCAATATCCTGCTTAAAACACTGAATGTGATGCCTTGGCTTCTTGCTAAATTCTACTTCTTTCAATTGTTCTTTAACTACATCTCTCCAAGTGATTTCCTTTATCTTATTTGTCTGTTTCTAAAATAACTTTCTTAAAGAATGCCTATTTTCATGGACAGAAACTCTGTTTTTTCTGAATGAACTGTCATAAAGTCATTCCTTGACCATTCTTCCTGTGTTTGTGTGTTTTGGTTGTGGTGCATATGGTTAAATAAATCTTACTGAAATGCACAATAGTGTCATCCACAACCAATTACCATCAGCAATTGCTTTGTAAACACTCAACAATAAAACAATTTGTTTTAGTGAATGGAGTCTGTGTCAGTCCAACATTAAGTTAAAAAATGGCATGGAATCCACCTCAACTACAGTAATACTTAATTGCTACTCAATTTGCATAATTTATACAAATTAATGTAGACTCAATAATTAGCATTTTCATATGGTTTATTGGAATCTAAAAGGCATAACAGTACGGTCTGTTAGCAATCTGAGCATGTTTAAACAATATGTTTTGTGAGTCACTGGCATCTTAAGTTAGCTTTGCACAAAATGGGAATCAAGAAAACATACAAATATCAATTTGTATGTTCTGTCTTAGTAGGGCTTACTAAATCTAGATTTCAGTGATGTACTTTTGGGGATGATGATGAACTGATTAACAACCCCCATTAAAGAATGTTAACAACACTTGAACAAATAAGAGAGGAAGGAGCTAGTTCAATGTTTTGCTTTTTTTTTAAAAAAAGAAGATAATTAATCTTCTATCAATACTTATTCTTCTCACATGTATACACAAACATTCTAAAATACACAAATACATAAAAATAAAAGCTGAGGAAATCCAGCTGACTTGTGTAGCTGTTAAAACAGTCAAATATCTGATTCCTGGTAATAAAAATACAAATACTTCCAACTTAACATATAGACAGATTGATGCTGTATACATTTACAACATAAATTCAATATTTGTAAAAACATTAACCCCTTAATCATCTTCCACATTTGTATGCTGCTTAATAGTCTACAAATGTTTTCACCTACACTGTGCCCTAGGGCTGCACAACAACCCCATTACACAGATGAAGACACTGAGGCTCAGAGAGATCCCATGCTCCTCCTCCTACTTCATGCATTACCTATAATAAATAGTCATGCACAAATGAATACATATTTGAATTCCTCTTGCCTCAGTAGAACTTGGGACAACTTTCCTGAAGATGAAATCTCATGTTCCATAATGCTGAATGTTTTCCTACTGTATCTTCTATGAAATGATGATAAACAAGCCACATTTTTCCAACCTGCCCTTTACTTTGTACCTAAAATAAATATTCAGAATTCTGGAACATGGGATTTCATTTTATTTGGATCAGTACTAAGTTTCATTGCCTTCTTTTGTGAAGTCGAATATTCAGTCCTCCTGGCAAATACAGTGCTTTGTGAAGACTATGTCAGATAGGGGATGGGGAAGAATTGTGTTTGCCTCTACCTCATCATCCCAAGATGCATTTGAATGTTATGTTCATGCTTTTATTATATATTTTTTGCTTTAATTTTTCTGATATATCTTAATAAAGAAAGTCCATTTTAATAAACAGAAGTTATATTTTTCTTAATGAACAATTCACTGGCCATTTTTCCTGTCTGTATGCCTAAAAAAGAGAAAAAGCCAGGGCAAAGTTAATGTCTGTTTTCCATTTTTTCCTCATCATTGGTCCCACAGCACTCAGCTGAGCACCTGGCAGAGCCACCAAAACATGTGCTAAATGTAAATGATTAAACAGACAAAAACAGGATGGTCTTAAGCTTTCAATTCTCTCTCAAGAATAGTCAGGGTACCATACCTATAGGATATACTTGTTGTAGTCCAACTTATTTTATATAATTTCCAATATTCTCATTTCCTAAGTATAACACTATTTTTTCCCTAAATTCCAAGCTTCCCAATCTTAAAAAATTCGAGAATGAAACATATTATGTGTTAGTCGTCAGCACCTGCTGGTGATGTGGGGAATTGCAGCTTAACTATATAAGACATTGCAAGCAAGAAAAAAAAAAAAAGGAGCAAATTTACAAGAATTGCCACCAGACTTCGGAAATCTCAATGCATAGAATTAATTCATATGAAAAGAGGAAGGCATGGGATGGGAATGAAAGACTGGAGTTATGAACAGTCTGCAAAAATCACCCCAAGGCAACACTTGCCAAGTCACCTAACTTGGAAAATGTTTTAATTCAACCAAATGGAAGATTCCTGGGCATTTTCATGATGTGATAACAATTTTAAATAGTAGTGATACTGATATTTTTTAGCACTTATGTGCCAGGCATAATATTATATAATATTAACAATAGCTACCATATATTGAGTATCTGCTCTTCAATGGAAAAGGCTGGCAAATCTGCCCACGGATGACCTGAGAATGACAATAATGATAACAGTAGCTAACATTTCTTGGGTGCTCAATATGAGTCAGACACCATCCTGGATAATTGACACACATGAAGTCATCTAATGCTCCTGACTTCCCCACGAAGTAGGCACAGGTATTACCACATACCAGGCACTCTTCTCAGTCCCTTCACATATTAACCTGATAAGCACAACCACCCTTTTTTACAGATAAGGAAACCAGGGCACCAAGAGGGGAAGGGACTTGCCTAAAGTCACAGGATACATGGTTAACCTAAGATTCAAATGGGCAACAGTGTGCCTCCAGAAACTGCTGACTACCCACTTGCTGCTTCCTTATCATTTTAGCCATTCCAAGAGAGCCACTTATGTCACTTCATTCCCAACAACAGAGGAAAAACATTTCCAATTTTGTTTTAATAATCGCTACAACCATCTGGTGATACTTAGTAAAATATGGGTGGGTTTTCCAGAAGCCTCATTCTTTGATTTGGGAAGCTGGTGATGAGGGTGCTAGGAGCCTCAAAGCAGGTTGCCATGTGGTGGGAGTACTCCTACCCTCAGAATAATTTATTTACTCCTTGAACCTCATCAGAGAATCTGTGCACATCAGAAGGTTTTTGCTAAAATATCATCTTGCATCAGAAACCATTGGACAAACACGCATCCAATTTATCACCTTCTCAAGCTTAGTTTTGATATGTTAACAATCATCAGCTAAACAAACAAATGATTAGGTTGACAACAGAAATGTCAACACAAGCACAATCTACTCATTTACTGATTAGCCACTTGCTGTAGCTGTGTTTACCTATACTTCGTTTTTGTACATAAAGGCCCCATTGCATAGGAACAAAAAAGGTGCCTGATAGATGCTCTTAGTGTTCCTTTAATGATAACACACTGCCTCATGTCATCATGGGTGAAGAAAAGCTTCAATGGAATGGGAAGGGTCATGGGGTCATGCATGGCAGTCCACTCCCTCAACCTACCAAAGCCAGCACTGGGCTACCACAGATTTTCTCACTAATTAAGGAGGCAGACAAAATGTCCTGGACATCACACTGGTGTGCACCTCCATTAGCACCCTTGGAGTAGAAAACAGATGGACTTATTTTTACTGGTTTGTTTACAAATCTTTATGATTGATGATATTTCAGATCTGGAATCTGGGACAAAATTTGTATCAATATAATTTATGATTATCAACTTTATGAGCACAGTAGGAAAACAGAAGATGTTTCTAAACGAAAATCTTTAAAATAATTTATCAGCATTAAATCAAAATTTTTACTTTAATGATCTGAAAGAAGTTTGTATGAATGTGCTCAGATAACTACAGAAAAGCCCTTTATTAAAAAAAAAATAGGGACCACTTATACTCAACATGCTGAAGTTGAAGCAAATTCCATACCCAGATGTGTAATTTTCTGAATGAAAATAACATTCATATGGCTTTTTGAATACACTGGTTTAAGTGAGTTGAGAACGGATTGTTTCTTTTAGAAATATTTATTATTTTAAAGTATTATAGTGCTTAGGAAAAAAATTAATGAACTGAAATGAATCCAAAATGTGAACTGGAGTGAATCCAAAATGTAAATGGGAAGGCACTTCCCTCCCTAGTTCCAGAAGCTTTCCTGAGCCAGATGATTGCCATAACACCATGCCTAGCCCCAATTTCCACTCTGCCTTTCAAGCGACCATGTTACCAGGAGTTTGTCAAAGGTCTAAGACTGAACACCAGGAACACCATGAGAATTTCCATAACATATATGTGCACTTCACACCTAAAGACATATCAACACAGAAAAAATTTCCTTTAACAAGAGTAGGAAGTGATGACTGATTTTACAAAAGAATTGATCTCAGTTTCCCTTTAAATGAGAAGCTCACCTCGAGAAGTTAAAATAGTATGTTGATATTCTACTGTTATCTAACCTACAAACTTTATTTAGATTTCACCAACAGTCTCGATAATACACTTTACAGAAAAAAAAAGAAAGAAAGGGTCCAAGATCCAATCTAGATTCATGCCTTGCATTTAGTTTTCATGTTTCTTTAGCCTCTTTTACCCTGGAGCACTTCTCCAGTTCTATTTTTCACTATCTTGACATATTTTTAAGAAAAGGGGCACTTATTTTGTAGAATGTTCCTCAATTTGGGTTTATTGTCTGATGTTTGCTCATAGTTAAATCCAGATTATGTACTATTGGCAGAAATGCCACAAAAGCGATCTTGTGTTCCCCTCAGTGCATTTCATCAGGAGGCACAGGAGGTCTCCATGTCTCATGCCTGATGATGCTCACTTTGGTCACTTGCTTAAGGTGGTGTCTGCCAGGTTTCTCCACTGCCAATTTGCTACTTCTTCCCCTTGCAATTAATAAACATTTTGTAGGGAAATACTTAGAAATTATGTAAATATTTCATTACTCCTCAAACTTTCACCCACTGCTTTTACAATCCATTGATGACTCTTACCTGAACTGATTTTTCACGGTGGTAGGGGTTAGCACATTTGGATTGAACAAATAACTAAGTATATTGTGGATCATGTGAGCTAAATTTCTCAATTTTAGAGAAGGGAGTTGCCAGTAAGAAAAGGGGAAAGACTGGAATGTGGTGTCTTATTGGAATTGGTGAGATCATTATAACCTCATGATATTTTAATATACTGTATATACAGATGAATAGATATAGAAATAGAGATAGATGTGTGTTCATGTATGTGTATGTGCATGTACGTGTATGTATTTCCTAGCTCTATTTGCTGAGATGGCCTAGAAATAATGGAACTCCGGTAGTAAAGGTATACCTATCCCCTTTTCTATAAGTACCATTTTGTTCTATATCTTGTTCTATAAGCACCATTTTCCAATAAAGGAAATTAGGCTTCTAAGAGAAATGAATCCGGGGCTGAAACAGAGAAAGTACCAGGTAAACATGAAGTATTTTGTTCCAGAGATTAAGGAAGTGATTAAAAATCAAAAGGACATAGAAGCCAGGTAGAAACAGCTCCCACTGGTCAAGTCTGGGAAAATTTGTGCATCAAAAAAAAAAAAAAAAAAAAAAAAAAAAAAAAAAAAAACAACAACATTGTATTGTACTATAGTTTTGCAAGATATTACCACTGTGGAAAACTGGATAAAAGTACACAGGACTTCTGTATATTCTTTCTTGCAACGATGTGTGAATCTAAAATTACCTCAAATTTTAGGAATAAATAAATGATGATAGTAATGGATTATAACTCATTAAATAAAATAAGAATCCACTGATTAAATGAATTAACAAAGGTGAAGTTATTTCTTATAGTGGAGTGCCAAGTTTTTTGTGCCACATTTCCTATTCGATTTCTGCCAACTGATCTTGCTCACGGAAGATCACTTCATTGAGTCAAAGCTATTATACTACGATTGCTCTCAGAAACAGGTGTTTTCAGCAAACCTAAGGATGTGTCTCTCTGAGCTGTGACTGGGGTGCCCTGGCTACTCAGACTAGTGGAAGTCCTGAAGTTGGTAAAGTCTGGTACCCTCCTAAGCACACAGAGCAGTCAGAACTTCCAGATTTCTTGTATGTTATCTCAGCCTACTGACACTGGGTCCCTATTATGGGATACATTATATATACATGAAATCAAATGTTGTTTTCCATCTCCAAAATAGATGATGTTTAGAATGTTCTTCCTGTCTTTCTCTGTGAATTTCACAACTGTTTTTTCTAACATTTCAAATCCTTACAATTAATGGCTCAAGTGTGATTCCTTTTAATGATACTATAAAATTACTTAAGTGTTACATTACTATATTCAATATTCATCTATTTATAGCTTTATCTATAGATAGATAGTGTTGAAATCTATAGCCCACAACCTAATGTGTATTTATGAAGTCTTCTATTCTGGTTATTTAAATATAAACCATTTCTAAGTAATATAGATAAGCTAAATGATAATATCTGACTAATGGGACCATTATCTATTGAGAATCAGCTCATTCACTGGGCCGAGATTATCATCTACATATTTCTATAGTGGTAATTTAATGATAAGTGTTACAATTTTGTTTGTTCTTATAAGCTGTAACATCAGTCAGACCTTTTTGATTAAAGTCAATATTTGCTATATAATATTGACATTGGCTGGAGTTTAGACTTTAAATGTTATGTCAAAGCTCTCTTATTATGCTTGGTTATAGAAAAGAAGAAAAGGAAAGTTATTACTTCAGCAAACCAGTGGCTCTAACACCTCTCTCTCTCTCTCCTGCACATGCACACACACACACACGTACACATAAGTTAAATTTCGAATGTACTTACTTTTATACAATTAGCAGGGTCAATATAGCAGGAAAATATTACTATAATTATTTTTTCCTAATAGAATTCTGGCATCTCTTTTTCATTTTTAACAAGCCACAATTACAACTGCAGTTGAAGCTTTTTGTACAGTTAATTTACATTCCAAAAATATTAGAAAATTCAACTGACCTAATTTCTCAAAACTTGTTCCTTTAGAACACTTAAAAGGGAGAGGTGCCCACAACAGTTATCAACAAAGAAGACTGAGTACTTTATAAGTCATGACTCCAAATGGTGATGTGGCACTTACAGCCCTTAGTAAAGGAAGGCAAGCTCAGTGTCCCAGGACACACATGCCGCCTACTGCCTGCTCTCTGGAAGATGAGGCATTGGTAACTCAGATATAAAATGTATGGAAAAGTGCTCTTTACACCCGGCTTCTGAAACACACATAATGTCATCCATTCAAATGTTGTCTCTACATTCTCTTTAAGATGGGAATATTCTGAGAAATTCTACATGACTGAATTGTAAATGGATCCAGAGATTCTTGTTAGCTCCTCTGTTTCTGAGTTTATAAAAATGTTTTAAATTGGGGAAGGGGGTTGTGAGAGGAAGAGAACTCAGCTCTACAGCCAAATTGAGTGAGACTGGTACTTTAAAAATTATTTCCTTTGGGAATTCCATATGGTACATTTGAAAAGGCAAATTTTAATGCTAAGTTCCTGTGGAAGTACTTATCTGAAAGGCAATGAAGAAATGAGAAGTAAACTGAACCATTAGCCTACAAAAATAGAATATTTTCTGGAAAGTATTAAGTCACACAAATCCTTCTGGAACATTATTTAGAATGGGCAAATTAAAAATGGAAAAGCAATAAATAAATTACCACCTTTTCTCTATAGGGGCATATATTTACTTTTACCCTCCTCATGCACATTAAAAGACTAGGTTATAGTCTGAAGGGGGATACAATTTTCAAACCACACACACACACACACAGAGAGAGAGAGAGAGAGAGAAAGAAAGAAAGAGAGAGAGAGACAGAGAGAGAGAGAGAGAGGCTTCAACCAAAGCTGTACATCAGTACTGAAGTGCTAACAGTAAGTTTAAGTGGCAAGATGCAGAGTTTCTTCTTTGGTGTCCCAGGCTTTGAATGAGAATCATACTGCCTGACATCTAAGAGCCACTTTGAAAATACAAGGGTGGAGTGGGTGCCTTTACAAGTCAAAACACAGAATTCTCTCTTCGACCATTCTCCTCATCCCTGCCTACATGATTACCCTAAGGAGTATGTCATTCCTTTCTCAATCTGGAGGAACTGGATCCAAGGATTTTCTGGAGCAGCGACAGTGTTGAAATATCTGCTATGAACTACATGAAAGAGAAAAGAAAAGCAGTTATAATTCCATTTTACGCTTGCACAATTTTGAAACTGTCAAGAACTAAAGACTAATATTTGGAACTTATTTTATGAACAAGCATTCTAAATTTTTTTGCATGAAATCAAACAAAGCAGGCTTTGTCTTTCATCCTAATTTCCAAACACTTGTTATAAATGGTTGCTAACATCTCTGTCTATGCTGCAAGAGAGCTATTTTCATTTGAACAACACGGTATATAATTGAAGTCAGAGTTGTAAATTACTCGGCCATCTGTCCTTAAGCTGTCACAAATCATACATGGAGAGCATACGTATAATGAAAATAGATTAACAAACTTTTTAGAGTTTACATGCTTCTGAGTTAATTAATCCTCTGTCCCACACATTTCCAAGATTTTTCAACAATATGTTTGATGAATCTGTTTAATTACATGAATGGGGTATATGTGCATGTATATGTTTTATAATGTCATTATTACAAATTCAAAGGAAATCATGCAATTGATTTAACATTCCCACTTAAAAATTAAAATAAATAAATTTAATCATATACAGGACCTGGATCTATTGGCGTTATTCTGCTCATTTTATTATTAACGTTGAAAATTAATGTTAACATTAGCAGCTACCATAAATATCTCACTTTCCTCTTAATGAAGATGATATATATATGCATATATATCACCCCTGCATTTCACAAAGATGCTACAGAGAGCAAGTGTTTTAGTCACTGGAGTCGAATTCCTGTTTCAAGGATGTATTCTCAGTACTATCACAATACAAAATTTGACCTCAGGAAATTTGCATGATTTCCTTGCCTCAGTTTCTCCTTTTATTAGTGTTTGCATGCCCACATGTGTGACCACGTAGAGCAGATCTTTATACTAATTTATTGGAATAGTTTATAAATGAATGTGCCAGAAGGCTTTAGTTGCAAGAAATGAACGTATAGATACGACAATATCAACAAGATAGGAATATATTAATAAGGTAGTTTTTTTTCAAAACTGGAGCAGGGTTTTGTGATACCACTCTTGCCTAGCCAAAGTCAATCTAAATACACATCAATCATAAGTAATCATTGTGTAACTGTACAATTGTATAAGCAACTGTACCAGCAATTGTATACTAAAAGTCTTTGCAAAGACCTGATGTGCATTTAAAATTTAACTCCCACTCAGTGCAGACCTAGAACAGTAAAATAGTGAATAGAAAAACTTAAAAGGTTCCCACAGCATGTTCCCCAAGCAGGAAGGGACTGAAGTTTTCCCTCAAAGCCTTTTCCCTATTGCTTTGTAGACACAATGTATGCCTGTTTCCACAAACAAACAATTGCATGCCCAGAAAGTCCACTCTCACCTCTTAATACAAAATGTTCCCAAAAATACACATATAATGTGAAACTGTCCCTATCACCAGATGGACTGGAGGCAAGAGCTGATCTTTCTGCCCCATGCAAATGCATGCACAAGCCCCCTCTGGGACAGCCCACATAGTTAAATATAGTGAGCTGTGCACCTGCAATCCTTGGAGAAGAAGTGAAGACTTTAGGTCCAGTAAGTGCAACCCATGTTTCCTCTTGTCGTCAGGACAGGTGGCAAGCAAGTAACAGCCATGATTCGACTGTTTTGCATCAGAACTTTTTCAGGGCACACTTAGAAAAAGAACAACAGGGGAGATTGTGAGAGTATTCTTGTTTAGCCATCAGCACAAAGGAGAAAGATTTTGGCTCACTGGCAATATGGTGACAAATGCTTGCACTGGGGCAGAAGTTTCATTTGAAGTTCTCTGCCCCTGTTGATTGCCCTAATCTGGCAATGGTATGAGTTCCACAGAAATTTGATGCAACTGAGGAGAAAGGAGCAGTACTTTTGGACGGCACAAGGGCTGTTTCATGGACGCAATGCCTTTTCAATCTCAGTGCAAGAGAGTCTCAGATGTAACATATTTGACTTATGTCTTCCTTTTTACACATTATCCACACACTTGCATGCTACAAAAATAAGAGTTTATGATCAGATCTGATCTTATCTGAAATATTCACACGTAATTCCATGTAGCCTCAACTGAGAAGCTAGGTGGCCATTTTGTCCCTGACTTTCACATCAGGACAAATATGATGATTGGCATTTTATTGACATATAGAAATCCTTGGAGATATGGATATATAAACTATGCAACGTAATTTGTTTCCAATACCTTCTTAAGGTTTATGAGATAGAGGGGAAGTATATCTTGATAACAAAAACTACCTCCTACGAAATGTGCTGCAGTGTTAGTTACCACCAAAGGTAGACATATTATTTTTTAGGGTAATTTTTTGCAAGATCCAGGCAAAAGTGTCTGTGTGTGTGTGTGTGTGTGTGTGTGTGTTTCAGGTAGCTGTGGAACCTGAATGTGGTACATTCAGTTTGTAAGTTATACCTGAATGTACCGTGAATTTGAATAATTACCAGAGGCTTTCTTGGGTTTGTAATTGGCCAGTCCTCTGTGTTGTCACAGGGTGCAAGAATGGTGACAGTGACATTATCAGAGGCTCCACACAAATGGTACCTGGTGACCCACTGATGCACTGATAAGACTGCAACCCTGAAAGCCTGCTTCCCTCAAGCCAAACCCCTGTGAGAAGGAAGTAGACTTAAGGTAGCTTCTATCCAAGTTCATTTTCAGTGCATAGTAGGGCATGCACTGATAAATGGCTTTCCTGGCCTTGGCAATGTCTGCCGTCTTTATGCTGCACTAAACTGTTTGACTTTCACACAAAGACTTCTTCTCAGAGGCACTGTCTGGGTCATTATAGAATAAGGCTATTAGAGGGCTTTGTAATCGTAAGCATAAACAAATTACTTTACAAAAAAGGCTAGAGCCGCCAGCCACAATGAAAGAGATTGATCAAAACTGTTTCTGATTACTGTATATCAGATTCTTTAATTTAAAAAAAAAAGGAACTGTAGGTATAGCGATTAAAATTATTAACACAGCTCTAAAGTCTGAAGTAAAAGGCACTGTGAGATATGGAAGTTATTCCCACTTAAGACATTTTATTTCACACGACAAATAAGGATAAAGGCCTTTCTTCTACAAAGAGTTCAATGAAAGTTCTGGTTACAGGAGTCAATTCTCTGTTCAGTTTAAATCTATTTGGAAATTCTTTCTATTGCATCCAAAAGAAAGAACAGCTGGGCCAGTGTTAAGAAGAACCAGAAGAGTATTGCAACCCGCTGAGCCCAGTTACGCCAGCACAAAAACGTGGGAGCCCGGTGCCTACCACCTGGAGCCCCCAGGACACTCTGCCTAAGCTACAAAGAATTGAACTCAACCCTGTTGGGCATTTCGATTTGTTTACCCTCAGCTAAATATGACTTTTTTATGGAAAGCGGCAGTGAGAGCGGTGAGGAAGGTTTGCAAAAGTTTATTTTCAAAAATTCACAAAAGCTTCTAGAACATCAAATGCTCTTACAAAACATTTTGATGAGTGTAAATGAATCAGAAACATATGTATTTCATTTCCCTCCAAATACACAGGGGTCTCAAAGTTAAAGAGAGAAAAAGGGCTTGAGGCAATATGCATTTCGGGTTTCACTGAATCCAAAAGCATTTGAAAATAGTTCTAGACAAGCAGCAGGCCCAGAATACAGCTGGGTGTGTCCATCTTGGATATTAAGGGATTTTGCAAGTCTTTTAATTGTTAGATAGTTAAAGGCCCTCTTTGAAACATCTCAGATGTAAACTAGATTTATATACTTTTATTTTACTTTTAAATGCACAAATCTTCAGGGCAGCTAGCATTATTTTATTCTAAAAAAAATGTTTAAAACAAAATGTCATAATATGTTTAGACAAAACAGCCTTCAACCAGACAAAAAGGCTAACAGAGTAAGAAAGGTTATTTGTATATATGGAGTGGTGAGAGGTGGGATGGGGTATTAGGACCATATATCTTAAGAGTTTAAGTTTCACAAAAGCCTAGACTCTACAACTAGCTTATATATGTGTTTGCATATGTTTGTATATACAGTGTGTATATATACGTATATATACATATGTACGTATATATACACACTGTATATATGCACAGGTAAACATTCTTATTAACTTATTTCCTCGGGTCTCCGAATGGCACATTCTAATATCATTAAATGATGTCACATGCATAGTATGTGCCCTTAATGCATAAGCACAAGAATAGTTTAGATTATTCTCTGAATTTGTAAACACTCTTTTTGGTTTTCTTTTTTCATTTGTAGTTTCTTCCGCTTCGTATTATTTTCACGTCTACGTGAGTGGGAGATGTCTAGTACAAACCAAACAGTAGAAATTGCTGCAAGTGATTTCACAAAGAATGTGTTCAAAGACTGTAATATTTATTCCATTATGCTATGAACAAAGAAGAATAAGATGCTTAGGTTTTATTTTAAAAACACACAGAAAGTGAGTAGATAAGAGGGAGATAACCATACTTTCTTCACTGTGAGAATGCTAACATCTCACTTCTGACCTGAAGAATAGCTAACTGACTTCTGTAACAAGCATGCCAATAACCAGATGGAGAAGGGTCCCTGCACTGAGTCAGAAATGCAAAAAAAATGGGGTGTGTTGGGAGAGTAGCAACTAGCTTCACTGCCTCTATTTATATAAGGTGCCATTAAAATGACAATAGGAGGCAACAGTAATTAATAGGCTCGAATTGTTGAGCTCACAAATGAGCCAAAAAGAAAAATAAGGCAATAAATAGGTCAGTGATTCCCAATCTTTTAATTTTTTGAGAAAAAAATTTTAATTGTGATGTATGATGCTGTTTTCATGGTTTGTTGTATTTTATGTTGCAATAATCTTCCTCCTATTCTCCCCCTTACCCCAACCAACAACAGACAAAATATTGTAAGTCGTATATTTCTAAACTTTAAAGTGAATTTAATGTGATTTGATTTGAGCATCATTTTCCAACAATTTCAAGCTTGGGATTCACAGCCAATGGCCTATACTGCAGCTTTTCTCCTAAGGGATTTTAAAGCATCATAAAAACCCAGCAGCTGAAACAACCTCAAAGGTCATCTAGTTCAACCTTTATCTAATGCTGGAATTCCTTCTGCAACATTCCTAATAAGGGCCATCCAGTCTTTGCTTAAACACAAGACATGCATACTCCTCCACCTTAAATTTTACCAGGTAACTGCCACTCAAGTGGAAAGTGACCAAACACAACACACCACTTTTTCCTTTCTCCATCAAAGCTCAGTCACATGTGGGGTCATTGCTCAGGGCAGAGCACAAAGGACATTGGTTTATAAATGTCTCGCCTGACAGACAGTAAATGACCCATGGTCGTGGATAACTTCTCTTGCAGAAGTGAGACACTATGCCAATGAAACACTGCAAATACTAGAGACTACCGCCCAGGTAAATACAATAAACTTCTCACCACAAAGGCTGTTATCTGACACCCACACTGATAGTCAAGGTGGCTCTCTGGAAGAAAACAGCTGGCTCTGTTTTGTTTAGCAAAATCCACACTCCTGTGCCAAGTCCAGACCAAAGCAAAATGGAATATAAAGTCCTTTTAATAGACTTTTCCTCCAAGTCAAGATGAATCTCTAGACTCAATTCTAAACGCAATATTTATAAAAGGTATTTGGTAGCAAGAAACTATTCATCTTGGGATGCCCCATTAATAGCTGTGACAATAGTATTTGACAAAATTATTTTCATTTTTTTTTTTTTTTTTTTTTTGAGACGGAGTCATGCACTGTCGTCCAGGCTGGAGTGCAGTGGTGCGATCTTGGCTTACTGCAAGCTCTGCCTCCCAGATTCACAACATTCTCCTGCCTCAGCCTCCTGAGTAGCTGGGACTACAGGCGCCCGCCACCATGCCTGGCTCCTTTTTTGTTGTTGTTGTATTTTTAGTGGAGACGGGGTTTCACCATGTTAGCCAGGATGGTCTCGATCTCCTGACCTCGTGATCCGCCTGCCTCGGCCTCCCAAAGTGCTGGGATTACAGGCGTGAGCCACCACGCCCAGCCATCAAAATTATTTTCTAATTTACAGTCCCTTTGGCAAAAAGAACCAATACTGTACGGTTGAATTCAGGGTTTTATAATAACTAATCAATAGTGCAGTACAAGAAATGATTTGTTGAATAATGACTGAAAGGTTGCAGTAATCAACAATGTGGTACAATGTACTAAGGGCTAGATTTTGACTTAAGATACCTCTTGTACAACAAGTGAAAAAAATGAGTACTAGAGACAAAAAATCATTCAAGGGAGTGTTGGGTCCGCTTGGCATCCTGGCAGCCACAAAGAAAGCCAGATGCCCTGTGTCATGTATTTCCTTATATGACAGATGACTCAAGCCCTTTCATTGAAAGTGGATTTGCTGTGGCTTGACCAATTCCATCTCCTATGCTGATCTCATTCACATAAATCTCCAGCATGAAGCAACGAGGGCAGTGGTGCTGAATAGAAGGCTGGGTAGGATTGGGCAATGGGTATCTGTTTTTGTCATCTTAAAGTGACACAATCTCTGCCACCAGAAGGATTTTCAGATATGATCTGGTGCATCTTAGAAAAGCATTGGACTTTTGCCCACTGCTTGTTCTACTTTAAGTATTTAATGGTCTGACTCCAGGGGCCATTTATACAAATATCACTATGATATCCCCAGTGCCTGGCTAATGGTAGACACCAAGAATATATTTGTTGAATGAAGGAAAGAATGAATGCCCATTCCTCTCTTCAGGAGGCACTATACTTAAGATTTCACTCATCACAAACCTGGTGCTCAGCTACCAAATAGACTGCAAAGAGAATGTAACTATTCAATGATGTAGTATCAGAGTGGAATAAATAATACTAGGTCCCAATCTCCCCCTTACAGGATGAAACGATGGTCACAGCCAGAAGAGTGGCTTTTCATAACTTCCAAGTAGTAGCTTGTTCAGAGGGGGCCAACGTTGAGCAGCATCTCAAGACTTATCTCTGAGAAGCTGTTATCACAGTTCAGTGTTACAGTGCCAGGGTTCAAATCCCGGCTCTACCACTTACTTATGTGATCTTAAGCAAGTGACTCAGCCTTTTTGGGCCTCAATTTCCCCATCATAAAAATGGCAATAAGCTTGCCTACTACTTCGCAAGGTTACTGGAAGTATTAATAGTTTGTGTATGGAAAGTGTTCAGATGAGCGTCTGATGTGCAGTAGTTGCTCAACTCTGAGGGCCATTGTCCTCTGCCAAGTATATGCCAATATGGTGACAGTGAGAGATGTATGGTTTCACAGGAAGCATCAGGCTTCAACATTAGTTATTTGATTCCTCCTGGAAACGTTTCTGTTAGCTTTTTGATCTTTTGGGGTTCTCACATTGTGGCAATTAGAGAGGATATCCGGAGGGGTGTTTTCCTGGGAAAAGGCTGTTGAATATCTGCTTCTCAGCCCAAGTTCCCTTGAAAAAGTTTACATGCGGGAGATAAAGACGCCTCTCCCTGCTCTATGTAACCTAAAAATAAAGTTAGAGCCTTTAGGGCCCAGCCACCTCCCACCTGCATATCTAGACAGAGTTTCTTGAAGTCTCTCCA
Organism: Symphalangus syndactylus; assembly: GCF_028878055.3. Taxonomy (NCBI): domain Eukaryota; kingdom Metazoa; phylum Chordata; class Mammalia; order Primates; family Hylobatidae; genus Symphalangus; species Symphalangus syndactylus. Next base: position 151,055,723 of record NC_072447.2, on the reverse strand, counting down.
AGCTTGGCTTGGGACGTTTTGCCCTAAAAAATGAGAACACAGTGAACACAGATAGGCAAGCTGTCCTTTGACCTTGGGAGGGCTGACGTGAACTGAAGAGCTTATACTATTTTGTGTGGTCTCCAGGGCAGAACTGCAACCAAGGGCTGGAAGTTCAAAGAAGGCTTCTTTGCCCACATACAGTGGAATTTGTTCTGACCTATCCAAAAAAGAAGAAATTTGCTACCATAGGAGGTAGTTTCATTCTCATTATGTTTTTGTTTTTGTTTTTTGGCTAGCAGAAGCTGGATAACTACTTGTGGGGAGACCGAACAAGGGGTTGGCCTCGCTCTCATCCCCCTTAAGGACCTTACAGATCTGAAGTTCTAAGATCCTATACCACTGCTGGGACATGAATCAGGAGCAACCACTGCAAAGAACCAATGGGAGATTCTCTTTTCTTCTTTACACATCATACATTGCACGAGAACTGAGCCATAGCTGCATTTACCATTTTGCCTGCACACCACTGAAATTAGTTCACACTGATTCATAAAAATTGATCACATTTCTTTTTATATTGTTATAGCTTTTATGATTTTTACAACTCTATTTTTAAATGGGAGACTATCATTATGAAAAAAATGTAGCTCACAGAGGGCCTTAATTGTCCAGTTAATAAATAATGGAGGGATACAAAGTATCAGTACTAAAGCTAAGAAGCCTTGCTTATCCATTGTCTATTTCTGAAAATTCAGTTTTCCTGGAAATAAGACACTGGAAATAGAAATAAATATGGCTTTATTAGCTAAAGCAAAACAGCTAGAATTTCTAGTGTGTTTTTATTTCATTGAAAATTAAGGTCTAATAATTCTATAATTTAAATGCAAGATGCCTCCTTGGATTCTTTTAAATGATGGTTCATAAATCTACATTAGCAATGACAGTTTTGGACATGAAATTCAGAATACAGTAAAACAGCCTGCAAGATATTAAAGGCTTCTGTCTCCAGAATATGTTATTTCCTCCCCTTTTTCCAGTGAGGAAACAATTTGTTTATTACTCTTTCAAAGTAAACTTACGGAAGGTAAAAATGGCTTATTTTTCCTTTAAAATAAGGTTTCATTTTGTCCAGTCTCCTCAGTCATTCAGTGTAGGCTGTCTCATTCATAACAACCTTTTAAACATTTATCTCATAAAATGCAGCACAGTCTTTAGAAAAAATTCAGAAAGCAGTGTTGTGTTTCTGACCTTTCAAAACACTGCCATAAGTATCCTAGATCACTAATAAAGGGTAGAAAATAATCTGAAAATTTATCAGATGTAAGTAATACAATTAAAAGGACGACAGTGAAATAAGACCATGATGCCCACATCATAAGCTGTATTTTTCCAAATGCTGTCAGACCTATTCAAGGAATCAGATAAAACAGTAACTACTAAACTGTTTATATGAATAAATGTCAGGAATTTAAAAGATAGTGAAAGAGGAGTGTAGGTGATAGAGAACTGAGGGTTGTGTATTTAGAAGTAACATCAGGCTTGTCTTCTATGGCTGTTAAAGTCGGCTAAGCTCCAAGTTCCCAGGGAAGGCAGTAAACATTCATAGTTAAAGGATCAACATCACATAGACCAATTCAACTTGGCCATTTCCTTGCCTCCAACGGTCACCACCAAAATGTAGCATCACTGCTAGAAGTCCTTTGAGAATAAAGCCATATGAGAACTATGTTCAGGAAATCCGGGTGCTAAGACTGTTTTGAACAAACACATATTTACAAATACACATTTCATGACTGACCACCCTACACATCCTACAGTGGAAGGCCCAAATTCACAAATGAGATTGTGGCCAACTCCAAACTTTCACAGCATGTGGGAATAAAAGGAAAGAAAAGGAAAGACAAAACATAAGAAAACAGCAGAAGAAATAGCCCTAACTTTGGCATTGCACTTTTTCTTCTTCTTTTTTTTTCCTCTTTGCATTGAACTTTTCATTACTGGTATTTATACTTCTGTGGTTTTCTGGTTATTGTCATTGTTAAACAAATGTGTGCCTATCAAATAATAAAAGTCACATTAACCCCAAGAACCTGGACCATTTCTAGAAAGTCAGATAGGCATGGTTATTCAAAATGTCTTTCCCTTTCAAATTCCTATGAACAATGGCACAGGAATTAATTAATTAATTAAAGTTAATTAATTAAAGTTCAATAAAGATTTATGAGTGGGCCCTCTTCCCAACTTCTGCCACTGTAGCTGGGTGGGACAGCTTAACTAAAATATCCCTGAGAAATACCATGAGCCATGAAGTTCCTGACTCGCGTATCATTTATGATACCCTTGGGGAGCAGGCCCTGCCTAAGAAAACCGAGGCCCAGCACCCCATAAGGTTCTCATTACCAACAGGAATGTGCCAGGTCAGATGCACTGGGGGTTGTCAAGCTTTGCAAACTCTTCCCCCACCCTCAAATCTCATAAATTTTGCAGAATATGTTGCTTTGCCTTGAATTTTTATGATTATGTTCAATTTAAGGAAACTTATCCCATATTTTATCATTTACCTTACTTTCTAAGAGTTACATGATGTCCATGAAGTTCTGAGTACTTTCTCCTAATCATATTTTTTACATCTTAAAAATATAAACCCACGTATTTCCAGCCAGCCACGAATTTAAAACCTCCCCCTTCTTCTAATTTTGGTGTGCAAGTGTAGGCCGAACAGATTTCAAAGTTTTTCAGTTGGGCAAACTCACCTTTCCGTCCTCCATTAAGGCAATGAAGCTACTAAAAGACAGAAATAACGGTGATCAGACTGTAAAGGTCAGCCAGGTCTTGGCATTGAAATCATATTTGGGTTGACACTGTAAGGCTCAGAGATGTACATCCCTGGAGCAGCTACTGCAGCATTCACAGCACAAAGTAAAGACTCTCCCAGCCCCAGGGTCAAGGGTGAGGGACATGATGGTCTGGAGTATTGGCGCGTAGGCAAAGTTTGGTGATCCCCACATTTTCACCTGCTTTAGCGCATTTGAATGATTTTAGTGTTATTTTACTGAATTTGCTTTATAATAATATGTACTCCAGGTTTAAGAATGTAACCGAATCTCAAAAATGAAATAAAATAGTTCAGCAATATATAAATAGATAGTGATGTACTCCTAATGATATATTTAGAGTAGCAACGTCTTTAAACCCTTCTATGTGCCTCACTGTAGATGTGGTAGTTCTTAGTACTACCCCTAAATCAGTGAATCTTCCTTACACACTCCAGAATCCCAGAGGCAGGGAAAGGGCTGGATGGTCCGATGTCATCTAACGAGATATGAAACAAGAGAAAAGATCCCACTCTACCTACAAAGTTTAGGATAGGAATAAACTACAAAGACAGATGTAATCCTTTGCTAAATCTGATTATGAGAAGCAGACAAAATCACAACTGTATTCAGCATGTCATTTATCCTGGGTGACTAATGCATTATTTGTATGAAGTTAAAATTGAGCTCTGAGAAACTATGAAATAAATCAAATGCCCTACTTCATGTAATTTTAACAGACAGATCCCATTAGGATTCTACTATGCATAGCTGTTGGGTAAAATCATTGACCAGTATCCTTATAAATTAATCAACTGAGGTAATGCTGGCTCGGCTGTCATCATTTGCTACTAATCTACATTTAGAATTCGCTTTAACTTTCAAGCCTTTTGAAATAGGTTGATGAAATTTCTATTTTTTGTTCAAGGTATATGAGTCACTGCAATTGTTTACCAAAGTATATATGGCAGACGTGTGTCGTGGGTGTCCTTTTTCAATGGCATTAGAGTGCTCATTGGCATTTCACTGTAATTTCTAAGTATGATGCTAATCAGAATACAATGAAAACAGTCTTCATCTTTCTTGACAAGAAGTTTTACCACTTACAGTCTGAATATATTTGCACTGTTGAAGTTTAAACTGTTACAGAACTTCAAAACTAAATGGCCAAAATGCCTAATTGTAGCAAAAGATATATAGTTAACATTTAACTGTTATTTTTTTAAAAAAGGTCCATCATGGCTCTTGCATATTTTTCTGGATCTGTAATTAATATTCAGATAAGTTTCATTTCTGATTACGAGACCCAATTTATTAAAGACCTATTAATTATCTACAGTCTGTCCTCCTAGTATGTACCTTAAAGTCTGGTTCATTTAACTGGCTGGGTGTTTCACTCCCATTAAAATTTCCTAAATTTCTTTGTCATCTCATGTTTCTGTCTATCTTCTTGATCTGCAGCCTGCCACCTTTAATTTTGCAATTTGAAAATAATAAAATAATGTTCAGGGGTGTTTTTCCAGATTACTTTTAGTACATTGAAGGTACCCAACAAACTCTATTATCAGCTCATCTTCAACTCTGTGAAGGCAGGTTATAGCAGAAGGGATGTGGTCTTCGGGCCCAAGAAACCTGAGTTGGACTTGGGGATCTGCTGTTGGCTAATCATGTGACTTTGAGAAAGTTAAGGGTGTACCCCTCTGATCCTCATCTTTCTTGTCTGTAAAATGGGGGTGAAAACCCTTATTTTTTAGGGTCCTTGTTCAATGAGGTGATGCTTGTGAAGTATATGCCATAATGCTCTGTAAATGCTAATCCTCTTTCCCTACCAAATTATCTTATAGATTTCTTTAAAATCAGCACGTGTGGAGACTTTTCTGCACATCCTTGGGATGAAATTGTAATTTGAATCCTCCAGAGGCATACATAGAAAATGTGTTCAATGTAAAAATATATGTTAGGAAAATTCAAATCCCAGGTTAGCCTCCAAAGCAGGAACTATTAAGCAAACGGGCATCTAGCTAAGAGGAGACAACGTTACAAAAGTGTGGAGAAAATTACTCAGCAAATGTTGAAGGTCTGTTCTCCCCGCTTTGTACTAGATGAAAGCTACAATTCAGGGATGGTAACAAGTTACTACACCTTTTTTTTTTAAGGCTGCCCAATTACCCTTAAAGCACTGTTGCAGATATTAAATGTGGGTATACCTCATGACAAGAAAATGCTGTACACAAAAATCTAAAATCTAAAAATGCTGTACACAAATCTGATAAGTTTAGGGCTGTTTGGGAGAGATTTTGCTCATCAACAAAGACTTCCCTATGGTATTCCCGGCAAGTAAGATGCACATAAAGAACATTTAATTTATAACATTTCTATAAGCATCCTATTTCAGAAAAGTATGTACAGAAGGCAAGGCAACACACCTACCTGTACCCACCTGTCTGCTCACTGTGATTTTAGCACTTCTCTTGGTCCTCATTCTTACACCTCTTGAGCTATCTCTTCACAAATTTGATCACACAAAGTATTAAGCAGGTTTTTGTCTATCATTCCATTTACCTATTCAGCAAAAAACAAATGAGCACCTACTGTGCACCACACACTGTTCTAAGCATTGCAGTGTCGGCAGTGAATGAAACCAACAAAACTCTCCACCCTTAATGAGTTCACATTCTTGTCAAGTTTGAATTAAGTTCAGGTTTATGGACCAGTATACCTTCCTCCCAAGCACAGAATCTGCCACTTAACACCAAAGAGGAACAGACTTGCGTGTCTCTTGTTGGAGTAGATATCTGGAAAGTCATGCCTCATATTTGGTAATGAACTTAGACCCAATTTGTAAATCCTAAGGATGAGTGGTAAAGTCCTCATTAGCCCAGCCTACTACAGAGCCCAAGCGCAAGCAGGGCTTGCCACTAGTATAGCATCTATTCTAGGGTACCCTTATAGATTAGCAGAGAAGCTACGGATTCACATGGCCTGTGGGCCAATTCAAGCTCGGCAACATACTACCAGTATGGCCTTGGGCAAGTCGCTGAACCCTTCTGTCCCAGTTTCCTGCTCTGTTAATAGAGAAATCGGATAACACAAATCAGAACCTGTAACATAGGAAATGTTACCTGTAATTATTAGCTTAAATTATTACTATTATTAATACTGCTTTTAGGTCTTCTCACCTAGATTTAATATTTTGAAGAGGTAGCATAGTGCCTGAATTAATTGAATAAATGAATGATGCTGCACTCTGAACTGGCAGCATTAGGTTATTATTCTGGGCCAGGGACTGGGAACACAAAAATAAATGACACATTCTCATCTTTCACAACAACAAAGGTGCACAGGAAGAGTTGGGGAAGGGAGAAAGCAGGATCCAGCCCAGGTGGAAGTCAGCTCAGGAAGGTATGAAAGCACAGAGGAGAGGCATCTGAACAGACTGGGTAGGAGTATGGAAGTTTGAGGGGCGGAGGAGGCAGGAGGTCTGCTGCTCGCTAGCAGCTTCCCAGAGATAGAGCTGAGATTTGAACAATGACATAGCCAGGCAAAGAATTACTTGGTGGCCAAACAGCTAATCGTAAATACAGATGTCAACACCAATCACACAGTACCAAGGCACCAACTCACTTTTTAGGAAAAAAGAAATTCTGATGGTAAAATATTGGTACACACCTAACAAACAAAATAATTTTATTTTTAGAAAAGGAGAAAGAGCAAAAGAAACAATGTATTTGTGAACATCTCAAGAGCTACAATATACACTTCTTTTGAAAAATGGCCATTTTGCTAGTAATTGTACCGATTTACAAACGCTTGTTTCAATTATTTCAGAAAAAAACACATTTTCATTTGGTATTTCTTTGAAGAATGTCTGCATAAATGTTTCCAAAGCTCTTCTTGGGAGAGTTTTGTGGTTGTGCCTCAGCAAATGTTGGTCTGTGTTAATAAGAATATTCCATTCACACAGCAAAAGAGGACTCAGGCAATTATGTGATGAATGTGAGCTACTGTCAAACCAGATAATTCAGGATCCAAAGTCAATTGTCTTATGTTGAGTATTCAATGCTCCTGGTCCCCTAAACAATAAAAATTTCTGGATTTCCATTTCACTCTGAACTGCACTAATAGTAATAAAAGAGTTTCATGGGCCTTGACCAGGACTGTTTTGCCTACTTAGCTTGCATTCTCTCTCTCTCCCAGAATTCCTATTTTACTTACAGTCCATGTCATAATATTTCCCTAATTCTAATTATACATTCCAATGTAAATTCTGTGAGGCCAGAGGTCATCTTCTACAGTCCTTTCACCTCTCCCTAAAAATGACTGACTAGCAGAGTGTTGGGCACAGAGTAGGTAGGCAATACAAACAGTTCTTGAGAGATGACAAACACTGAACTAGGGTATAAGGGCTCCTGACCCGGCTTTGCCAATTACTGACTGGATGTCCTTGGGCAAGACATTTTCCCATCCTGGGCCTCAGTCTCCTTATCTGTACAATGAGAAGTCTGGATCACATGATCCAAAGGGGCCCTCCAGCCTTAAAACTCTAGCTTCTATGAACTGATTAACATCTACACACCAAAGCCAAGCACTTTGGCAGCAGATAAATAATAGCGAATTGATGAGACCTCTCCACGGCACTTCATCAGAAACATCCATCACACTGAGTCTAATTTAGTCACTGTGGTTGTGCCGACCTGGCACGAAAATAATCAGTCCTTTGGAAAATTAATTTATTAAAAAGTTAGTTGGCTGACATCCTGAATGGGGAAGTAAAGCCCATGTAATTGCATTTTTCATTGTTCAACAGATAGTCAGGTTGTCATGTACATATTGCCATAGTCTAAAGGTTAAAATGACCTTACAACAACACATTCCATCTGCTTGGTTGGTTTGATCAAACCATACTAGAAACCCAAACACCAAGAAGACATCACAATTTTAGCAAACAACTTCTTCCAATGATTGTTAAAGCTGAGATTTCAATTTCAGCACCACTACAAAACAAGTAGCATATTATTTTTTACTTATACAAAAAAGAAACCATTTCAAAGCTATTTATTTCCAGGAGATACGTTGCCTACGAAACACAAAAACTGACTCCAGGAAAATGGTTTAATAAAGGTCACCAAGTGAACCAGTATCTGCTACTGAGTTCTGGTTTTCATTGAAGATGGTAGATGATGCAGAGAACTATTACTTGGAAATCTAACAAAACAAACCGTTCTTCATAGGATGGAAGTAATGTCTTTTATTTCTCCAACAAAAGAAACATTGGAAAAATAAACAGATGAGTGATTTTGATTTTGTAATGAAAACAAAGCTTGTTTCCTTAGTTTATTCCTCAAAGTGTGGCTTTTACACCTTCATATAAGAGAACGTACCTACTGAAGAACCAAATCAAAGATGACTTTGAAACATTAGCTGATTTTATTTTTCAAATGAAGCAAAATACACAGGTATGTTTGAAAAACAGCATCCCATAAAGTAAGCAATCCATAATCAAAATCACATTCTAGCTATAGTGCTATTGTCAGCTCTGCTTAAATCATGCCATTTTTTTCAGCTCTCAGATAACTTTTTTTCAGCTCAGTAAGTAGGTAGATGTTAGAAGCTAAGGTCATCTAAAAGATTTACTTCAAAATAAATTCAACAATTCAGTGCATCACCCTCTCTACGGTGTAAAGTGTGCCTTGCTTTGAACATGCATATAAAATTTCATTAAAGTGTAACATAAAAGTTTTACATTAGAAGAACCCAGGGCTGGACCTTTGTTTAACAGTCATGATAATTTATGGTGTGGATCTGCTACAGTTAAGTAGAAAAACAGCCTTCTCATGGTGAAATACAAGTCATAAAGACTGAAACTCAAGGAAAGCTGGAGGAATCCCAACCCTCCGACCACTCATTTTTTCCTCAGATTTTTGTTACACATTCTTTATTAATGTTCTCAATGCAGATTGAGACACAATACCAGTCCGTTAATTCCTATAATGCCGTACCTTAAAAGATATTCTTTCCTCTTGTTTTTCTTTTGGGCTAAACATATCTTGGAATTCATAGAAATTCTGTTTTTTAAAATCATGCCAATTACATGGATACTATTTTTGCCTTTTCCTATTAATCTTCTTCTGTATCCATTGGTTATTCTCTTTATTTTCTGCAAAAAGATCAGACTGGCTAAGAGACATGAAAAGAATTACAAATAACTAATATACGATCACACAGGCAGAGAGACAGTATTATCACTAGGATTTACTAAGCAACTATCCTTGAAAGAGACCTGCATTTGCATGGAACAGTCTTTGAGTTGAATGTGACTCTAACATCAATCAACAGATGTTTATTGAGTACCTGTGATGGAAAAACACTGTGCTAAATGATGCCAGAGGGTGACACACCATTCTCTAGGAAGCAACGTGGATATTTAAATATTAACAACTTAACGCAACAGTGGTGATGCAGCGAAAAGAGCAACAAACACATGTCCTAAGATATTCACCTACTGTGTAAACTCAGGCAAGTAACTTAACCTCTCTGAGCTTCCGTTTTATTATCTACAAAATGAAGCTAAAATATCAATCCCAACAAATCTTTAAGGTTATTGTGAGGGTCCAATCAATTAATACATATGGTAAGATTAGAAAGCTTTGGAAAGAAATGTTACCAACTTCCCACCTCCAGTTTTGAGAATCCAAATAAGCCAAAAAATATACCATGGTCTTCTTTATGTTCAAGTATCAAATCTTCAAAATTTGAGCATTCAGATTTAAATGAACAATTCTCAAAGACTTGAGATTTGTCTCCTTTATATATATATATAATTTCCCATTCTCACATTTTCACGAAAGGGGCATCCATAAATGACATGCTAAGAGATTGTATCAGTATATAGACTGTTCTCTTTCTAATTAAAAGGAAAAAGCAGAGTTCCACGGCTGGTCAAATTACATGGTAATTCCACAGATTTTTTCCACAAGTACAATATACACAATCCAATCCATTTGTTTCAGTGACAGCTAAATAAATATTCGTATCCACACAAAAAATAATAGGCAATGATCTTTTGTGGAAAGGCACCTGACTTGGAAATAGGCAGATGTGGATTTCTGAGCAAGCTCTACTACCAACAGGCTGTGTGAACTTAGGTGAGTCACACAACCTCTCTAAGATTGAATTTGCCATTCAATAAAATGGCAAGAACACCTGAACATTCTAATTCACAATGATCAAATGAGATAGCATGTGGAATAGCATTCCACATGTTGGAAAGGTTCAGACGAAATGTCAGTTGTTGATGATGCAGGCTCTGGGGTCAGCTTCACCTATGCTGAAACCTGGATTGTATCACTGAGTACCTGTGTGATTTCATTGCTTCATCTGTTAAACAGGGATCACAACAGGTCCTATCTCAGAAAGTTGTTGGAAGGATTAAACGAAATTGAGTCTTTACAGAATTTAGTCCAAGCTTGTGGCACAGAGTAAACACTCAAATTATAGTAGCAATGATAATGTTGAGTTCTACTACAGGTAAAACACACACACACACACACACACACACACTCAAAAAGGTTTCTTCAAGTTTGGTCTTGAGTTCTTTAATCAGTAACATTTCTTTCCATTTATCAGTAAGCAAGTTTTTGAAATCACTCTTTATCCAACAGCAATCAGAAAAAGAAAAACAAAATTACAAGTGAAAAATGTAGTCACTGCAGCAAAAATTGTTTTGTCTACATGACAGGCTAATCAAGTATATGGCAGTTTTCCTCTTTGAGGTATGACCTACAGTTACAAGCTCTTAAGGCCACAGCTCTAAATTGTTCCAGAGAAGACCATTTCACTGGACTTCTACAATTTTGAAATTATGTTAAATAAGTGCAAATTTTGCATGCAAAAATAATCTTAGCTAAGAATAATGGGCATTTATTTCATGTTAAAGGTTAGTACATTAAAGCCATTTCTATTCAACAATAATTAGCATGTTTAAATACAATATAATTTGTATCCATCTACAGGATGCTTAAATGTATGGAATCTCATTCATGTCTTTAATGATGGATTCATTTTCGAGGCAGTCATTTTCTATCTTGATTTGTGTATTTTAAAGTTGTTAAATGCTTGACTGAATCATTAGCAAAACAATTCATGTACCATTAAACTGATTTCTACCATGAGATAATTTTCTTCCGTGTCCAATAGATGTGCCTCTTAAGATGCACTGAGATAGCTTTTATTCTTTGGAGGGTTTGGGGAGTTGCGGAGGAGACCTTACTAGTGAATTTCACCAACTTAAATTTCTCCTACCCACACATTCCCTTAAGAAACACAACCTAAAATGGTTTGTTGAATGAATGCTCAAACACACGGGAGAATGCACACTGTACTAGCAAAGAAAACAGACCATAGGCAGTCTCCCTTTTAAGAGACCACAGAGGGAAAACGGGAAAGATAAATGGATGGAGGTAGAGAACAAGAAATGCTGGGAATCTCTAGGCCTTATTCAAAACAGGACTTCCCCTCCCCCCACCCCACCACAGCCCTAGTATCTCCAAGTTGGCAAAGGTTGTGTTCCTCCCATCTCCCACACCTTCCCATCCATAAACAGTCCTGTTCGCTCTTCTGGAGGATTGTAGCTAACGAGGCCTCGGAAGACCTGTGCGCACAGAACAGGAGGAGGCAGCCGGGTTGCTGCAGTGCATGGGCCATGCCCGGCTGGAGCTGAAACAGTTCACTTTTGTCTAGAAAGCAGACCCCCGCCCCTTCTCCGGCACTGCCCCGCCCTCGCAAGGTCGAAGAAAACTGGGGAAAGTGCAGTTCGGACTGCTGGGGCAGGCCCTGGGGGCTGCCTTTACCCGAGGAGGAGAAGCCTGGCCGGCACATGGCCCCTTCTCAGCCTTGACAGCCCCACACAGACCTTTGAACTTTCTATTTATATAACAGTTTAGTGAGTTTAAGTCTCTTCCTGTATAACTGCCCGTTTGCAAGCTTGCCTCTAATTAGGCTATTTGTGAGACATCACATAAAAACTACAAACAATTGATGCTGTCCCTTGCAGTGAGAAGCCAGCCACTGTCACAATCACTTAACTACGATTTTAACTAGGCTTTTGAACGTTCTGATTTTGCTATCAAGGTGGTTTTCTTTTCTTTTTTTTTTTTTAAGAATGTGTCCCTTTCTGTATTTTCTTTCTTTTCTTTCCTTTCCTTCCTTCCAATGAAGAAAAGGTAAGCATGCCCACAAAGAACCTTGGCCTGTCACAAAGCAATACCTAATCAATACTGGGTGGGAGGTGCTTACAGAACTGAAAGGCTGTACATTTTGTAGGCCCTCTGAATTTGCTTTTTTTTCCCTCTTAAATGGGGATTAATGACATCATTACATGATCTTCAGTCACCTCAAGTATTCATTTACTTGGTTACCAAAAACAAGTCTATGGAATGATTTAAATAAAGAAATTTGATTTTTTTAAATTTATCTTTTTCTTTAAGAGCAAGTGATGTCTTTCATGCACACAGACAGACATCTGTGCCATCTTTTTTCTTTCACAGAATGGTTTATATTAAATTCAGACTCAGGTGAACATTGCTCATTCATCCAAGAATCTTAAAGAACTTGAGCTTTGGCCCTTTAATCGAGTCCAGAGCATGACCCATTAAGTTATTCTTGCAGTTTGTGAAATCCAGTGGTATGTTCCATTAGGCATGTGAGCATTCCAAAACACTGCACATAACATGCACACTGCAGCATCATTAGTACCCCATCCTTTCCATTTGCATTTGTCCTAACAAATGTGTGTGTTTATAAATGGGCACACACTTTTTGTTTACTACAGTCAAGTGTTTGCAAATAACACATATGCCTGTGTATGTAAAGTCTTTCTTCATTATGTCTAGGAAAATGAGTTTGTTTTTAAGCTGTCCTGATCCATTTATTGTCAGGCATCTAGGGTTGCAGTAGAGATAGCTCAGAGCTTACTGTTCCACAAGTGAATGTTAAGAATAAATTCAAGGTAAATAAGATCGTTAACTTTGCTGGTCTTTTTTTCCTTTCTTGGCCCTCCTGGGGGCTTGGGGGTGTGGGGAGTGGAGGCCATCACTTTAAGTAGCTATTTACTCCCAAGAAATGGAAGTAAACATATAATGAACATGTAACTGGCATGCTCTGGACTTCCAAAGAGAAGTGGGAAAGGTACCAATTTCCACTCAAGACAATGTCAAGCTTTTTAGTTCATCCACTATTGTCACATTTATGTTCCTTTTCTCTGTGGAGCTATACAAAACACAGAAGCACAACCACATTACAAATGTTTATAAACAGAGATGCATAACGAAGTGTGCCACTCACGAGCAGTAAGAAGGAGAAATTTTCCTGGATCATGTACAGAGGGAAAGGACAGGCTTATTTATGCAGATGCGTTACACTAATTAATCAGTATTTCACATAATATTCACGAAGTGTCCAAGTCTATGCTTCTTAACTGATGTGTCTCAGTTAGGGATCTGGAGGAAAAAAGGTTTTGCATTTTCCTTAAGATAAGAAAAAGAAAGCCTCCCACAGGGGTGAGGGAGCCTATCATTTTTTTTAAAGAAATCAAACATAAAACAGTCCATTCCCTTTAAATATGCAATTGCATATGCATAAGATTAAACCCGAATTAATATAAAAAACATGTTTCTAAAAACCTAATACCTTGTATATGTTTAACATTTGAACTATACCCATGAAATTAATTATAACAATGTCTGTTAAATTAACGATGTAACCCACACCATATATTAGGCAAATTGTATGCAAATAGTAGTGCTATGGTTATCAGTTGTTCTGCAAAATAAATCAGTGAAGCAGAGTAAAGGCTGTGTGCAGGAGCATAATATCTAATTAAGCAATAATTTTATTGTAATTTTTACTTTCAAATAACAGCATTTTTTAATGTAACAATGTATTTCTACAGAGCTGATAAAACCTTGGTATCCAAAACGCCTTATAGATTAATACTGATACAGCATAATTTGTGCTTCAAGGATTTATCCGGAATTGCTGTAAAATAAAATGTATTTAAGTTCTGATTATCTTGGATTTGCAACTAAAGGAGGCATGATTGGCATAATGAAGCTGTTGGCTAAGCATATGACCCTTTTTTAAAGAAGGAAATTGCCTAAAATATCACATCAACAGGGGAAATCCTTGTAAAAATACACAGCATTCATAACCAACGGCCGCTAGTAGTTTAACATTGCAAAAGATTTCGCACTATTGGGAGGTACTACAGATCATTCTAAATACATTTTAAAAGGCAATAACCAAGAATGCAATTTTAAGCGGTTACCACTGCGCCCCCTCCCCATCTAATTCCTTAGACTGCGGGGGGAATCTGATACGTTTAAGTATTATGACAAATAAACTGTGATAATGTTTGTAGTAGGTGAAGTTTTTGAAAAGTTAATAGATATGTATATCAGTATTTATGCACACGCGCACGCACATCTCTAAGAGAGCAACAACTTTCCAGCTCCCCAGTCACCTTTCTACCATCTTTCAAAATGTCTCAGCGACAAGTTTAGGGTATTTTGTGAAGAGCTGACTCAACCTTTGAATCTGAGCTGGATGCCCATTACAAAAAACTACGGCTGCCTCCCAGTGGGAGGCCGACGGGGGTCCAGCCGGTAATTAAATGTGCATTGACATCAGAGCTGCGGATTTGGGGGGCCAACTCCAAAAACCCTCAGTCTTGAAAGCCAAGCGCCGAAGTCGGCCCCGAACCAAGGTCCCCTGAGTGGTGGCCCCCAAAGCCGCTGCTGCACCCGGGAGTGCAGGGAACTTGGGCTGAGTCGGCAGAAGGAAAGGTGTGCGCGCCGCGCAGCGCAGGGATGGAGGTGGCAGCAGCGGGGGCGGTGGCCACCAAGGAAGCAGAGGGCTGCTGGCGGCACCTGGCCGTTGCCTTTCCCCCATGGCCCGCCGCGGGCGTTGGGCACCTGGAAAGTTGAGGCATTTCGGGCGGGCGGCATCCGGGGCTCAAGGAGGCCAGACCAGCGAGCCGCTCCGAGAGAAAAGCTCCTGGGAGGTCGTGCGGTTCAGCCCTCGGGCGGCACCGAATTCGATGTGAGCCAAATGCAACTCTTTAGACTTGGAGCGCAAAGCGACGCTTTCGGGTCCGCATCCCTCCCTCTTCCCGCACCTCCCCCCACCGCGGCATCCGACCTAGGAGTCAGCGCGGCCGGGGCCAGAGGTGGCTGAGAGCAAGTGGGAGGGAGACCGGGGCGCCCCCCACGACAGCTCCAGCTCCTCTTAACAAAGGCGAAAACCTCAGACTTCGCCAGGAGACTCGCTCATCAAAGGAGAAGGCAAAAATCAACACCTACCACTGCTGCTCCAAGTCCCAGTCTCTGAAAAAGTCGAATAGATCCATAGCGGCCGGGCGGCGGCGGCGGGCGGGCGCCTGTCCCTGATCGCAGTGGGTCGGCGCGGCTCTCAGCACAGCTCGCTGGCGGTTCTCGGCGGCCCGGCTCTCCAGCCCTCCCGCCCAGCTAAAAGTGTCCGGGCCGCATCGGCAGCAGCGGCGGGCGCTGGAGGTGTCTGGTCCTGTGCTCCGGAGAGGCAGCGGCGGCAGTGGCACTGGGCGGGCAAGCGCCTGGTCGCCCACTCGGGTCCGCTCGGTCCGCGGTAGCCCGCGCACCCAGCGCCCCGACGCTGCGGCGGCAGCCGCTGCGGGCTCAGGCGGGCTGGGCCGCCCGCCTGGCTGGCTGCGGGCCGGCGGCGGCGGCGGCGGCGGCGGGGGCGGCCGGGGCAGAGGCAGCGGCGCGGCAGCCGGGGCGGCAGCGGCGGCGGCGGCGGCGGCGGCGGCGGCGGCGGCGGCAGCGGCTGCACAGGCGGCGGCGGCGGCCGCGGCAGCATCACACACTTACACACTCACAGGGGGCGGAGCCTGGACAGCTAGAAGCCGCGACATGGAGCAGGCACGTTATCATCCCCGGATCTGGCAGGGGCTCGCCGCGCCCGCCCCTGCCTTTCGGGAACCCCCTCCCACTCCCCACTGTCAAAATCAGCTAGTGGGAGCGGCCACAGAGCTGAGGACCCGGACCCGGACCCGGACCCGGACCCGGACCCGGACCCGGGACGCAGGGGCCGTGGCAGGGATACAGGAGGTGGGCTGGCGGGACCGGGACGCAGGCTTGGGGAATGGGACCCCTCTCTGAAGCCCAGCCCACCCCCACCACTGGGAATTAGTTTTGAACTAGAAAAGACAGCACAAACAGCCGTGGGGTTGAAGGTCGCCCCCTGCCACCTCAAGCACAGCTCCTTGAGCCCCCGACTAGTGGAGCAAACTTTTGCGGGCCTGAGCATCCGTCAGGTCTGTAGTGCGTAGCACGGGGGTCCAGGAAGGAGAAGGCAGTCACCTTCACCGTCCCCGTGGCTCCACGTGCCCGCACCCAGGCCCTCCAGGCATGCCTTTAGGCGCGCACCTAGTAGGTCAGCGAGCTATAGGCCCTGGATTCAGTGGGCTGCAAGGAGAGGAATAAATGACTGCCCTTGTGTGGTCCTTGAGTTCGGGGTTGGGACACTGTTAAACTGGGTTCCACTGTCACTTTCCTTGCACATTCACCAGGTGCCTTGAGCAAAAGACTTCTGCACGCTCCTCCTCTGAGAAATGGGAAAACCACTGGGTGTGTGCCCAGTATCCCACGCACCGGCTGCCCGTCTCCCTTCTGGCCTGAAATTCTCTTTCTGCACGTGGAGGGTTTAACCGAGCCTCCTACTCCCTTCAACCTCCACCTCTGGTCCAGGAAGGGGTGGATCCCTTTAGCCAATTCCCTGCAGGGAAAGGTTCCCTGGCCTCCTTGCAGAGAAAGGGCTGTGGGAAGGGGCAGGACCGGTTTCTGGCATTTCAGGACATGAGCATTCTGCAGTCCTAGGCATCTAATTTGCCTTCTTCGTGTCGTTATACAGAGGGAATAGTATTGGCACATTATTCAAATCCTAAGGCTAGAACTCTCTTGGGAAGGACAGTAGACTGAGCCCTGACAGAGCAGGGTGCCAGTAGCTCTCTGTGTGATTCCAAGCAAGTCACTTATCTGGGCCTCAGTTTCCCCATAAAACACCCAGCAGCCCTCTGGCTCATACTTCTCTGACATTCTCCCTTCTATTTGAATATGCTTCTACAGTATTATCTCATATTACCAAAATCATCCAAATAGCTTTTAAGTTCATTTTTTTTCCTGAAGAAACAGAGACCCTAAGGCATTAAAATGCTCAAGATCTGATATTTCCCCTAGAGGGGGATCCCAGATTAGAACCTAGAACCTGGGAAGCTCTTCCAGGGCTGGAGCCAGTAGAAGGTGCCTCAGCTCCAACCATGAATGACTTCAGCATCTGAGCTACAAGGGGCCCAGGGTCTGGTCTCTTTCACATTGCTTTATGGGGGAAAAAAAGCACATCATTAACATAGAGAAACAAGGCTCTAAGATTCTGCAACTCAAGCATCCAGTGGGACTTTGCTTAGATGTCTATTTACTTTGCATGGGACCAAGTCCTCAACAGATACTGGTTGATTGATGGAAAATCAACCAGTGGGCAGCCAAGGGGAGACTACATCTCAAAGTGGTTTGTAGATTTGGCTACCTGTAAACTCCTCTGGTCGAAAAGACTCTATGGAGAAACAGTTACTGGCAAAAATGGTGCTGGGGATTTTCAAATTATCTCTGTGCCTTATTTATTCATGGAATTCTAGTATTCAGCCCTGGACCGAGAGCCCTTAAAGCAACAAGGACGGCCTCGCTCAGATCTGTGGCCCCCAACCTTTATGCCTTCAGTAAAAAATCCTCAAATTGGATTTGATTGCTGATGATTGTTGCCAGCATTAGTACTTGATCTGCTTGAAAATCCTTAGAGGAAAGCCAGAACATCTACAATTAACATTTAAATGGTGATTATGGTCACTTTGTTTCTGGTTTACTTTTCTCACAAAATTGTATTTAATGGGGAAAGATAGAAAGAAAATAATATGCTAGGCAAACAAATTTTCAACAGAAATAAAGCTGCCCCTTTAAGAGTTCCAGCCCCCCATCACCCCACTGGTGCACTTTCTTCCCAATCAGCAGGAGGACCAAGCAGAAGCAGAAGGAGCCAGCAAGAGGCAGCACTATGAACAGAAGTGCCTGCGGGAAGGAGAGAAGAGACAAGTGGTGCCGGCTGCTGCTTCAAAAGAGGGGCAGGGGTTTTCCCTTCCTGAGATCAAAACCAAGCAGGAAGGTTGGGTTGGGTGGAAGGAGCCCCCACTTCCTAGCCACTCTCCTCAAACAGAGATGAGGCTAAGACAGGCAACACTGAAGGGGCCAGGCTGTCCCTGAGGCCTCTTGGCCCAGGCCTGGCACCTGCTCACTGAGCATCAGCTACTGGGCAAGGTAGAAGCTTTGTCTTCTCTGATCCAAGGTGTGCTTTCTCCCTTCCTCCTCACTCTGTGCATCCCTGGCTCTGATGGGGCCAGGGGCCCTAGAACTCAGCTCTTCAATGAATCCTCAAATATGTGGGCAGGATGCTGGATCCAAGCCATGCTTCCTCCACCAAAAAGCTAGCAGGAGGGAGGAGAAAGCACTTTGCATGGAGGGCAGTAGCAAGAGGAAATAAAAAGGCTATCTGGAGGGAGGGCCCACTGCTGCTGTCATACTGGGGTCATCTAGCTGTCATCTAGCCTGCGGTGGGGATCCAGTTGCTTCCCCCTCATTCCACTCACTATGGCATCTTAGCTAAGGTGGAATACTCCCCCTCACCAGCCTAATGCCCTTGTTTTGGCTGGAAAAGCTCCTTTCTTACCTAGCAAAACCCACCTTGGGCCCCAGTTTCAGAACTCTCAGTTCAACCGAATATTTTAGAAACTGCAGGCACAACCTTCTCTCCCTCTGACCCTTCTCCCTCTGTTGGCTTCTCCCATTTTGACTGTATCCCCCACCCCTGCCAGTGCCTCACCAATTTCCTCTAGTCACAAAATCCCAACCAAAAGGAACCTACTGGGAGAACCCGTAGGCCAACAGAAAGCCATCTTTTCTGACAGGAAAGGATCAAAACTGAGACTCCATGCCCCAATCCATTGAGATAAAACCACAAATTGTTTTTAAGAGGGATTGGTTTTATAGAAATGCTGATTTTCAGATTTTCTAAAGTGAGATTTTTGATGTGAATTACTTTTAAAGGAGTTTAATTTGTAGTCTCCAGGTACTAATCTTTGTTTCAAAGAACTTGAAATCCTCCATTTGTATAGTTGTACTAAAGGCACTGTCATGCAAGTTCAGGTAGTGTCTAAAAATTAGGATTAATTTAAGAAAGTTGCACTGTGCCTGTCAGTTACAGGAAATGAACAAATTGACAACGTGTGATACACATGTCATCATGTCACACCACAGATTTCCACTTAAAATATTAAGCATTTGTTTCTGACCTGGTATGCTGTCAGGCTGACTTACTTTCTAGGAAGAAATTACGATCCAGGTTACAGCTCATTTGGGGAAGCTTGCTGGAAAGAATTCCATGGGCACCATGGGGACTACCACCTTTCACAACTGTGGCTCCTCTTCTGACAGAACCACTTGGTGCTGCCATGAGTTTAGAATGGAGTGACATGACTCTGAATTTGGGGCAGTTTCCACACATGGGCTGCAATGTCCAGAATGATTCTTTTAAAGAAATACTTCAATCTTTTCTCTCTTTTTTTTGAGACGGAGTCCCACTCTGTCACCCAGGTTGGAGTGCAGTGGGCAGTGGTACGATCTCAGCTCACTGCAACCTCCGCTTTCCAGGTTCTCCTGCCTCAGCCTCCCCAGTAGCTGGGATTACAGGGACACACCACCACGCCCAGCTAATTTTTTTGTATTTTTTAGTAGAGATGGGGTTTCACAATGTTGGCCAAGCTGGTCTCGAACTCCTGGCTTCAAGTGATCCACCCGCCTCGGCCTCCCAAACTGTTAGGATTACAGGCGTGAGTCACAGTGCCCAGCCTATTTCAATCTCAGTTCTCCCTAGAAACTGTAAGCCTTATGAGGGCAGGGCCTGAGTCTATGTCATCAAAGCCTAGGATGGTATCTGACACATAGTAGACCCTTCCAGGATCTATCTAACCAGCCTCTGTATAGGTAGCAATCTCAGGAGTTAATTTCAAATTGGGTCAGGACAATTCTCTGACCTTCCTGAATATGCATATGTAATTTTTTTTCACAACTCCTGTTTCTACCATTTATACTTTGGATCTCAATCACGTATCATGATTGAAAGACCCTACACTTGAGTTTTCTGGTTATCATAGGTAATGATCCCATTTCAGAGCTCTTCTAAAGTCCCTGGCTCTGGATTCCTACTAAGTCCTAAATATCGAACACCATCTGACCTTATGTCAATCATCTGCTTAATTAGGTTTATGGTATTTGAAAGGTCACGTTATTCTGATTTTAGATGACATGTTGCTGTAATTCCTTTTAAATATTTAGCATAACAATAAAATAGATAACATTGACTGAGCCACTATATACCAGGCACAGTACTAAGCATTGTATATACATTATTTCATTTACTCCTCAGCATGATTCTCTGAGGTAGATACTAGTATTGTACTTACTTATTTTGTAGGAGAAAGCCAAGGCTCACAGAATCTGAGTGTTTACTCAAAGTCACAGAGCTCATAAGTGCCATAGCCAGGTTTTGTCCCCAAGCTGGTTTGCTGGCAAAGCCCATGTACTAATCCACACTGCCATACTACCCCCATCCTGCATTCACAAAGTATTTCATCTCACTTTAGCTCTGAGAGTTAAGCAGAGAATTAACCATACTCTCCATTTGACAGTAGAGGAAACAAGTTAAAGTGATTTCACCAAGGGCACATGGTGGGACAGCTGAGCAGCTGGGGCTGGGCATGAAATCCAGTGCTTGTTCTACTTACGGCATTGTTGTTTATAGTCTCAGGGCCACCCTGATGAACTATAATACCCTGGGAGTTTGGGACTGAAGTGGCATCAGTTAACTGTTGGATTAGAAAAAAAATTCTCATGGTGCAATTTCCCTGATCTCAACTGTGGCTGAATTAGAGGAAGGCAGTTGACTGAGCCATGCCCTTGTATTAATGAAAGTCAATCTAATAAGCAACAGGAAGCAAGAATACGGTGGAGCAATTCTTGCTTCATCGTTTAAGAAGACTCAGATGGGCCTTTTTCCTGGAGATTATAAATCTAGGGCTAAGAAACTTCTTTGGCTAAATGTTGGGGAACACATGTTGGTGGGCTGTAAGGTGTCCACAGGGAATTATCTTCTGCATATGACTGTGCTGCTATGCAACGACGAATCCCTGGCTCATTCTTCTAACTTCTTGAGGGCTCCATTTTCTTGTATATAAATTAAGGAAGTTGGAAACAGTCCAGCTCTGGCATTCTATGGCTCCTTGATTTGAAGTCCCTTTATATAACCTCCCATCCATGGCCAAATGCAGATTGGTAGCTTATAATGATGAGGGAGGTAAAGTGAAGAGTCATCTGAATTGCCCAGATCAATAATCTCCATGTCTGATATGGTGATTGAGAAATCTACTTCCTGGAGCTCCGAGTGCTGTCCCTGGGCTGCTCTCATCAACCCATTCAGCAGTGTGGCTGCCAACAGTTTCTTCCTGGAGCCAGCTCTGCAGGGCTGAAGGACTGGATTCCAGAGGGAAGTCAAGCATTTTTCCAGTGGCCAGAGAGGAAACCTAATGTATATGAGAGTGCTTTGTAAATGGTAAAAAGCCCCAGATAAATGTGTGCTCTCATCATCCCTAGAGCTGATGTCTTAGAGGCTTCCCCATCAGGTGACATCAGCAGTGCTAAGTGTACTAGCTATATTTGGATGTTTTATTCTAGTTTTTGTTGTTAGTTTACAAAAGGGTATATATTAACCAGGCATGGGTCCCGGTTGCAAGTTTTCATGCTTTTAAAGTAATATTTATTAAGATATATAAACTTATTTCTACGTGGTAATTATTTTTTGGAGGGAGTTCAGATCATTGATTTTCATACTGAAACATTTAAAGGGTTTTAAATCAATGTCTTTGTTTAAAGCATCCTGGTTATTAGCATCGTGAGAAACTTTTATTTTTCTAATAAGTTGCTAACAATAAAATCCTTGGCGGTGTCATTAATAGAAATGAAATGACTGCCTAAAGTCAACTTTTAGCTGCTTCTGCCTTTTTATTTTCAGGAAATGGAATGCAGTAAGCCCCTCAAGCTCTGAATTATTCTTGAAAGCTTTGATGCTTGGGCTCAGTGATGGCCATCAGAGATACAATTAGGCTGTGTTGTTCTGTGGGTGAAAGGAGAGCAGAGGCCTCAGCCTCCAGAACTTTTGCCTAATCACCTCCTGGGAATTGCTGCTCCGAAGAGGCCATGCTTCTCTGCCACTAGGTGGTTCATCCTTCCTCCTTTCACAGCAATCAAACCAGATCTGGATGATCAGGATGACCCAGAGTTGGCCTGGATTGTAACAGTTAAATGGCTGAGGAGACTTTCCACCACTACCCCAATGGCCCCCTTAGGCTCTTTCTTCCATAAACCTGCAACCTCCCCAATGAATGAGATGCCTCTGGACCCACCACCAATGATAATGGGATCTGTGGTGAACAGGCAAAAAAGTGCCTGCCCATTTCCACCCCCATAGTCTACTTTGCATTTCTATGAGGGATCCAACCAGGCCAAAATGCTTTCACAATCTTCTGAGAGACCACAGCTTGGAAGAGGGCCATATCCCTCACCCAGCTGCACTTCCAGGTGTCATACTTGTGCCTCACTCGATAGCATCTCCTTAGGTCAACTGGCCATACTTTGAGACTTTACTTATCAGATCATGACATTTTAGTCATTTACATTTCTCAGCAGGATGATGGCCCCAAGATAGTCTTTTTCTTTTCTGCCAGCATATAGGGTTTTTAAAAATACCATAGAATATCAGCACTACCAGGAACCTTATTGATTATCTGTAGTCCAGTGGAGGCTCAGGTTACTCACCAAGATTGCACAGCTAGTTATATGAATCAAAACCATAACAAGATCCCCCAAGTCTCAATTGAAACTCAAATTATGCAGTCTTGAAATCTTAAGCCACTGCATCTTATACCATTTTATGTTTTAAAATACTTATCATTTGAACCATAAATTAAGGAAAAACTTATGCTTTGGAGAAAAATGAAAATTCCATCCAATAGTCTGTAAGAGAATGATTTACTTTTTTTGAGGATTGATCATCTGTGTAATCAACCATCTTCAAGAAGTGTTCATTAAGCTCCCAGTTTAAGGTCCCAGATTAAGTAGACACTTTGCCATACCACTGCTTGAAAGAGAAAATGGTCAGCTCTACTTGGAAAGCACAAACAATTTGCTTTATTTAAAGCATGCCTTCCTGGAACAAATTATACTGGCACTATTGCGTGTAAGGTGGCAAAGTAATTCTCAGTTAAAAAATAAAACGCAAAAGAAGGCCACAGGCTCTAGGATGGGAAATGTTCTGGCTGTACTTTCATTTTCTATTATCCTCATTAGTAATGTGTGTTTTCTCCAACATGGTATCGTTGACGTAGCATATGTAAAGTCCTACATGCAGCCCCCGCCTTCTGCCTCCCCAAATCTATCACGGTAGAATCCTGCCTTCCCCATTCTGATCTGCTGGATTGTGTATGGGAAAATGTTTCACCTAGGTCAAATAGCAACCATATTCTATCTCTGAAGCAGACAAAACTTTTGCTTACTTTTCTCATTCACCTTGAATGCATCAGAGGCAAATGTGAGTGTAAAGAAAATCTTCTGATCTCATATTCAAGAGCTAATGAAGAATGGAAATGTTACCTAGTATTTTCTTTCCATTTTCACATGTCCCAGTTTTGGCCAAAGTCTCTGCTTTTAACCAAAAGCATATTTTAAATGAGTAGGTTTTTCAGTGCATTGACCTTTATTATAGGACTCCAAGCAGCCAGTTAGAACCACTACATAGCACTCACCAAAGTGTAGTTTCTAGAAGTTCACTGATAAAAATATGATAGAAACTTTATGCAGTAATTTTGTTTATAGTTAACATTTTTTAAAGGTTGAACAGGCATCAGGACCATTTATAGGAACAAGAAGTTTATAATCTCTGTGCGATTTATTTAAAAAAACATAAAATACGAAAGAAACTTCTAACAATAAGTCCATTAGGAAAGGGCCTAGTGTTCCTCTTGGACATCGAACAGTACCTCAGTCAGCAATTAATTTGGTTCAGAGTATGTAGGCTATTGTGATGTGTAAACAGAGGCTTTCTATACAAACTGGGGATAATATAGAAAAATTGTAAAGAGTTCATTTAGAGGTCCTAGATGCCAAAGAGTATGCCTACTGACAAAAAATGTAGATAGCAATTCCTGACATTTTGAACTATATAACCATGTCCTCTATAAATGTTGAAGCATTAACATGTAAACATCAATATCAATATTGATTCATTGACACGTAAAATTTTAAAAATTGCCGAAAACAGAATAAAAAATTTTGACTAAAAACATTTCAAAATTTTTTGATATATAATACTAGTATATATTTTGAGGGTATATTTGATATTTTGATACCTGTATACAATATGTAATGATTAAATCAGGGTATTGGGATACCCATTACCTTAAATATTTATCTTTTCTTCGTGTTGGAAACATTCCAGTTCTTCTATTTTAAAACACACAATAAATTATTGTTAACTATAGTCTCCTAACTGTACTATTGAATACTGGAACTTATACCTTCTTTCTACTTGTATTTTGGTACCCACTAACCAACTTCTCTTTATAGTCCACCTCCCCTTACCTCTAAACCTCTGCTAACCACCATTCTATTCTTTATCTCCATGAGATCCACTTTTTAAGTTACCACATGTGAGTGAAAACATGCAATATTTGTTTTTCTGTGCCGGGCTTATTTCACTTAACATATGACATTCGGTTCCATCCATGTTGCTGTAAATGACAAGATTTCATTTGTTATGCCTGCATGATATTCCATTGTGTATATATACCACATTTTCTTTATCTGTTCGTCCATTGATAGATATTTAGGTTGATCCCATATCTTGGCTATTGTGAATAGTGCTACACTAAATGTGGGAGTGCAGATCTCTTCAATATACTGATATTCTTTCTTTTGGGTATATACTCAGCAGTGGGATTGCTGGATCATGTGGTAGTTCTGTTGTTTTGTAAGGAACTTCCATACTGCTTTCCACAGTGGCTGTAGTAATTTACATTTCCAGCAACAGTGTATGAGCACTTCCCTTTCTCTGCATCCTCACCAGCATTTGCTATTTATTGTCTTTTTTATAATAGCCATTCTAACTGTCTCTTAGATAAATGCCTTTTTAACTGGGATGATAGGATATCTCATTGTAGTTTTGATTTGCATTTTCTTAATGATTACTGATGTTGAGCATCTTTTCACATACCTGTTGGCTATTTGTATGTCTTCTTTTGAGAAATGTCTATGCAGGCCTTTTGCCCATTTTTAATTAGATTATTTGGTTTTGTTTTTTACTATTGAGTTGTTGCCAACTCATTTTTGACAAAGGTGCCAAGAACATACTTTGGGCAAAGGACAGTTTATTTGATAAATGGTGCAGGGAAAACTGGAAATCTATATGCAGATGAGTGAGACTAGATTCCTGTCTTTCATCATATAGAAAAGTCAACTCAAAATGGATTAAAGACCTAAATCTAAGACCTGAAACTATGGAACCACTAAAAGAAAACATCAGGGAAACACTACAGGATATTGGTCTGGGTAAAGATCTTTTTTTTTTTTTTTTTTTTTTTGGATAAAACTTCAAAAGAACAGGCAACAAAAGCAAAAAAAAATAGACAAATGGGATTATATCAAGCTAAAAAGCTTCAGCATAACAAAGGAAACAAAGAAAGTGAAGAGAACCTACAGAATGGGAGAAAATATTTATAAACTATCCATCCAACAAGGATTTAATAACCAGAATATACAAGGAACTCAAACAAGTCAATAGGAAAACACATAATCTTATCATAGAATGTTACAACTCAAGAGAAACTTGAAGATTATGCATAAGTTATGGCATTTTGCAACTGAGGAAATGGATCAGAAAAGAACAATGAGCAAATGAAGTTTAAAAGCTTTATTAAAAACTCAAAATTTGAACCCATGTCTTCTGCTACAAGCCTAGAGCTCATTCCTCTCCATCACGATGCCTTTTCTGAAAACACATCAGTAGTCACCATCCTCTCGAAGAGTAGCACAACTCCTCAAGCTCACATAAACTAACAAGGCATTCCTTCAAATGAAATATCAAAAAATGGGGAGAAGGGATTGAGACAATAGCCACACGAAGAAATATTACTCAGCCATTACAGTTATATTTACAAAAGGTTTGTAATAACCTGAAAAATGTTTTATTATGGAAGGAAAATGTATGAAATCCTATAAACATGAGTCTGAACTACATGAAACAGATGCATAAGAAGAAGACTGGAAGGAAGCAAATGTACCACAAAGTAAATATAGTCTTCAGAGGGAGGCGAGGGAGTGAGATGTGGGTGATTTGTTTTTCTATTTTTCTGTGTTTTCCAAAAATTTTTGTAATGCTCCTATATTACCTTTTAAATGAATATATATATATAATTTTCATAAAATCATATATATATATAATTTTCATAAAATCATATATATATAATTTTCATAAAATCATATATATATAATTTTCATAAAATCATATATATATTTTTTCATAAAATCATATACATAATTTTCATAAAATCATATATATAATTTTCATAAAATCATATATATAATTTTCGTAAAATCATATATATAATTTTCGTAAAATCATATATATAATTTTCGTAAAATTTTATATATATAATTTTCGTAAAATTTTATATATATAATTTTCGTAAAATTTTATATATATAATTTTCGTAAAATTTTATATATATATAATTTTCATAAAAAAGAGGTTAATTCTGCATTCAGATTGGGGTAGGTTCTCCACAGAAGTTCCCAAGGCCAATCCCCACTGGGTCTCAAAAATCTGCCTTATATTATCTAAGAGATGTAAATTAGTAGTAATCTTCTCAGTGACATATATCCCTTTGAAGAAGTGGAAAAGACAATCTATTTTGGAGACAAAACCATTGAAGGAAATTGAAAGGGGTGGGGAAATCAGAGATGATGTCCTTGTTACACCTGATTCAAACTATGTAGGGCTCCATATATTCATACTAACATTGAAAAGACAGCAAGGAATCATAAAAGAACCATTGCAGCAACTCAAGTCAGCAAACAGAACCTATGAAAGTGCAAGAATCTATGTTTGTATATTTAGCCCCTCGAAGGCTTAAGGCTGTGCTTTACCCCAGGTTTTCACTATATTTCCTAGGGGATAGGTCCAGGGTTTTTGGGGTTTTTTTAACTTACATGATTATGCTTTTACTTTTTTTTCCTTTCTTTTTTCTCAGAATGATAGCTTCAGAAGGGCAGGTATTTTTGCATCTTTCTAATTTGTACTTTTTTTTAAAAAAGAAATAACTTTAGGCATACAGAGCAGTTGCAAAAATAATACAGAAAGTTGCCATTTACCCTTCACCCAGCCTCCCCTAGTGTAAATATCTTATATAATCATACAAATTATTTGTATTTTGATACAAATTACAACTGGTACAGTACTAGTAACTAAACTGCAGAAACTATCCAAATGTCGCCACTTTCTACTCTCATGACATTTTTTTCTTCTGTCTGAGGATCCAATTCTGGATCCCACACTGCATTTAGTTGTTCTGTCACCCTAGTCTTCTCCAGTCTGAAATAGTTACTCAGTCTGTCCCTGACTTTCATGATATTGGTCAGTTATTTTTAGAATGTCTTTCAATTTGAGTGTAGCTGATGTTTTCTCATGATTAGATGGAGGCTATGCATTTTTGGCAAGAATATCACAGAAGTAATACTGTAACTTTCTCAGTACGTCTCATCATGGATTTGGTGATGTTATCATTGGTGGCATTAACCTTGATAAAGTATCTGCTGGCTTTCTCCACTGTAATTTTCTCCTTGTAATTAATAAATACCTTGTGGAAGATACTTTGAGACTACGAAAATAATCAGTCTATCCTCACATCTTTGCCGATATGGCTTAGTCAAGTTGACATGTAAAATTAACCATCACAGCAGGTGAAGAAACCAAGGCTTCAAGAACTTAACTAACTTGTTCAACATCACACTGCTGATAGGTCGCAGAGCCAACACTCAAATCGAGGTCTGTTCCTCTGTAATGTTCCACTCCTTTCCAGGACATCCCTCATTTAGAAAGTGAGAAGACTCAAAAAAGACAAAAGCCTTGCTGAAGTCACAAAGTGGGCCGGGATGACACAAGATTCAGGGTTTACTGAACAGCTCATTTTCCACCACATAGCTTTGGAAGACTTTGGCTTAATGTCTCCTTATAGCTAGTCCTTTACCCACAGTCTCCCTAAGTGTGTTTTCCAATGGAGAGTCCAGGGTCAGTACCTAATGAAGCATAAGAAGGAGAGGGATTTGAACAACCAAATGAGTTTACTATCTGCTGATAACCAAAAATGACTAGGATTTTGTAGTTCTTCACAGGACCTAAAAAAGTCCTTATGGTGAGGTATACTGGGATCACTATTAGCTCTTCTGTATTCAAATTTAACATTTTAATCAGTGGGTTTGATTAAGACCTAAATATCATGTTTGTCAAGTCTGAGGAGGCCTTACATTATGGGGGGCTGTTATGATAGAGGACTAAGCTGGTTCAAAGTACCTTTGACCCTTGAACAACACAGGGGTTGGAGCACCAACCCCTAGAACAGTTAAATATCTGCATATAAACTTTGACTCCCCCAACATTAAACTACTAATAGCCTACTGTTGACCAGAAGCCTTACTGACAATTGAAACAATAAATTAACGTATTTTGTATGTTATATGTATTATATATTGTATTCTTACAAGGTAAGCTAGAGAAAATAAAGTATTAGTAAAACTATCATAAGGAAGATAAAATATATTTAAAATATATTTACTATTCCATTAAGCAGAAGTGGGTCATCATAAAGGTCTTTATCCTCATCATCTTCACACTGAGTAGGCTGAGGATGAAGAGGAAGAGGAGGGGATGGTCTTGCTGTCTCATGGGTAGCAGAGACAGAAGAGGTGAAGGAAGTAGAAGGGAAGGCAGGAGAGGTGGGCACACTAGATGTAACATACTGAATAAACTCTACGTATAAGTGGACCCTCGCAGTTAAAATCCATGTTGTTCAAGGGTCAACTGGAATCCCCAATCCCTTCCTTTTCTATGTCTAGGCAGTAGTGCTCTACTTGCTCACTGACCTGCAAAAAGTATAGCTCGACCAGCAAGTTTTCTATAATTCTATTGATTTAATGTGGTACTCTAGGAATATTTAAACAACTGCTTTAAAAGACCTAAACAAATTCAAATAATTTAATATTTCTTTGATGTTTGAAAAATTCCCCAACAAAATATATGTTAAATCTAGGAAAATGTAGAAAATACAAATAAACATAAAAAATAGGTATTACCAGAAATCTTCCAATTTAAGAGCTGTGTGACCTTGAGCAAGTCACTACACATTTTTGAACATCTTTTATGTCCAGTTACAAAATATCAACTCAGGTTCTTGGGATGTTGAAATGGAAAATGACTATTAAATTTGTAAAAGTGCCTAGCTTAAAAGTAGCTGGGCTTTCTGTCATCAAAAGTAATGGCAAAAACTGCAATTATTTTTGCACCAACCTAATAGTTGTGAATTTGAATTCCCTTCTCTGCTTATTCCATGCTTGCTCTCACCATCCCCAGTTTTAGGGATAAGCAAGTATTTCTTTCTTTTTAAACTATATATGCCCAAAGCTATTTATTTACTTTTATATAAAGTTTGCTTTTAGAACACTTTTAGTTTCACAGCAAAATTGAGCAGAGAGTACAGAGATTTTCCATATACTTTCTGTCTCCACACATACACAGCCTTCCCCATTATCAACATCCTCCACAGAGTGGTGCATTTGTTAAAACTGATGAACCTACATTGACACATCATTATCACCGAGGATCCATAGTTTACATTAGGATTCACTCTTGGCATTGTACATTCTATGGGTTTGGACAAATGTATAATGACATATATCCACCATTACAGTATCATACAAAGTAGTTTCACTGCCCTAAAAGTCCCCTGTTTTCTGCCTATTCATTCCTCCCTCCTTTCTTAACCCTGGACAACCATTGGTCTTTTTACTCTCTCCATAGGTTTGCCTTTTCCAGAATGTCATACAGTTGGAATCATGCAATATGTAGCCTTTTCATATTGGCTTCTTTCACATGGTAATGTGCATTTAAGTTTCCTCCATACCTTTTTATGGTTTCGTAGCTTATTTCTTTTTAGCACTGAATAATGTTCCATTATCTCGATATACTACAGTTTATTTATCCATTCAATTACTGAAGGACATCTTAGTTGCATCTAAGTTTTGGCAATTATGAATAGACATTATCTGTGTGCAGGTTTTTGTGTGGACATGAGTTTTCAACTCCTTTGGGTAAATAACAAGAAGCACGATTGCTGGATCTTATGGTAAGAGTATGTTTAGTTATGTAAGAACTTGCCAAAATGTCATCTAAAGTGTCTGTACCATTTTGTATTCCCACCAGCAATGAATGAGAGTTACTGCTGTTCCACATCCTCACCAGCATTTGATGTTGTCAGTGTTCTGGATTTTGGCTATTTGAATAGATGTGTAGTGGTATCTCATTGTTTTAATTTGTATTTCCCTGATAATATGATGTGGAGCATCTTATCATATGTTTATTCGTTATCTGTATATCTTCTTTAGTGAGATGTCTGTTAAGGTCTTTGGCTCATATTTTAGTCTGGTTTTGTGTTTTCTTTTGAATAACAGTCTTTTATCAGATTTCTTTTTATAAATGTTATCTCTCAATCAGTGGCTTGCCTTGTCATTCTCTTGACAGTGTCTTTCACAGAGCAGAATTTCTTTTATTTTAATGATTCCCAGCTCATCGATTTTTTCTTTCATGGATTGTGCCTTTGGTGTTATATCTAAAAAATCATCAACAAGCTCTAGGTCATCTAGATTTCTTCCTCACTGTGTTGGTTCTTTGTTTGTTTTAACAGATGGGGTCTTG
This sequence comes from Symphalangus syndactylus, assembly GCF_028878055.3. Lineage (NCBI taxonomy): Eukaryota > Metazoa > Chordata > Mammalia > Primates > Hylobatidae > Symphalangus > Symphalangus syndactylus. The sequence goes on along the minus strand of NC_072447.2, from coordinate 151,024,722 downwards.
CTATGTTGCCCAGGCTGGCCTTGAACCCCTTGGCTCAAGCAATCTTTCTGCCTCAGCCTCCCAAGTAATTGGGACTACAGGCATGCACCACAATACCTAGCTTACTGTGATGTTTTAGTGGTTATTTTCTATTTCTCTCTTTCCTTCTACATTTATCAATTGGTATTATTCTATTAGAATGAATTACCCAACCACTCTCCCCATTTTTTGAGTTATTTATATCAATATGGATTAATGGATGTTAATTTTATTCTATAAATTATAATCCAATATCATCATTATGTATTTTATTTCCAAATTGTTCCATCTTTGGCCTTTGGGAGTGCTGTCATTTTGGAATCTGATTTTCTTTCTTTTTTAAAAATTTTTTTTATTTCCATAGGTTACTGGGGACAGGTGGTGTTTGGTTACTTGAGTAAGTTCTTTAGTGGTGATTTGTGAGATTTTGGTGCACTCATCACCCAAGCAGTATGCACTGCACCCAATTGGTAGTCTTTTATCCCTCACCCCCTTCCTACTCTTTCCCCCTGAGTCCTCAAAGTCCATTGTGTCATTCATAAGCCTTTACATTCTCATAGCTTAGCTCTCACATATGAGTGAGAACATAAGATGTTTGATTTTCCATTCCTGAGTTACTTCACTTAGGATAATAGTCTCCAATCTCATCCAGGTCACTGCAAATGCCATTAATTCATGCCTTTTATGGCTTAGTATTCCATCATATATGTATCATATACATGCGATACATATTATATATATGCGATATATATTTTATATATATGTGTGTGTGTGTATATATATATATATATATATATATATATATATATATACATCACAGTTTATTTATCCACTCGTTGATTGATGGGCATTTGGGCTGGTTCCATATTTTTGCTATTGTGAATTTTGCTGCTATAAACATTCATGTGCAAGTATCTTTTTCGTATAATGACTTATTTTCCTCTGGGTAGATACCCAGTAGTGGGATTGCTGGATCAAATGGTAGTTCTACTTTTAGTTCTTTAAGGAACCCCAACACTGTTTTCCATAGTGGCTGTACTAGTTTACATTCCCACCAGCAGTGTAGAAGTGTTCCCTGGTCACTGCGTCCATGCCAACATCTACTGTTTTTTGATTTTTTGATCATGGCCATTCTTGCAGGAGTCAGGTGGTATTGCATTGTGGTTTTGATTTGCATTTCCCTGATCATTAGTGATGTTGAGCATTTTTTCATATGTTTGTTGGCCATTTGTATATCTGCTTTTGAGAATTGTCTATTCATGTCCTTGGCCCACTTTTTTTTTTTTTTTTTTTGCTAATTTGTTGGAGTTTGTTGTAGAATCTGGATATTAGTCCTTTGTCAGATGTATAGATTGTGAAGATTTTCTCCCACTCTGTGGGTTGTCTGTTTACTCTGCTGACTGTTCCTTTTGCCATGCAAAAGCTCTTTAGTTTAATTAAGGAATGTGGTTTTCTTTTGATATGCATCCATCCTTTTTGAGCATTTCCTTATTTTTTATTACCACAAGATATTCCAGGATCATCTTGTGTTTTCTTTGCCCCAGCTCCAGAATCAACCACTTCTTTGAGAGCTCCTGGTTCCCTTTATGGAAGCAAGGAGTTTAGAGACCAAGATCTGGGCACTGGATGTGTTCATTGCTACTGGGGTATTCTTGCTCCCAGGTGTCCTGGCAGACAGAAGTAGGAAGTGTGTGGGTGTGTCTGTGTGTATCTGTATGGAAGTGTGTGTTTGTGTGTATTTGTGCATTGCCTGTTCTTGTCTTGTTTCCCAGTCCCTATCAAAGTCTTGGTCATTTGTTCCTTAATTTTTTCATTTCAACTTTTATTTTAGATACAAGGGGCATATGGGCAGGCTTGTTACATAGGAATATTACATGATGCTGAGGTTTGAAGTGTGAATCCCGCCACCCAGGTAGTGATCATAGTACCTGATAGGTGGTTTTTAAACCCAACCCCCTCCCTCCAAACACCCACTAGTTGTCCACAGTGTCTATTATTCCCATATTTATGACCATGTGTGCTCAATGGCTAGTTCCCATTTATAAGTGAGAACATGCAGTATTTGGTTTTCTGTTCCTATATTAGTTTGCTAATGATAATAGCCTCCAGCTCCATCCATGTTTCTGCAAAAGACATAATCTTTTACTTTTTTATGGCTGCATAATATTCCATGGTGCATATGTGCCATGTTTTCTTTTTCCAATCAAACATTAATTGGCACCTGGGTTGATTCCATGTCTTTGCTATTGTGAATAGCGTGGCAATGAACTTATGAATTCATATGATTTTTTGGTGGAATGATTCCTTTTCTTTTGGGTATATATCCAGTCATGGGATTGCTGGATTGAATAGGAGCTCTATTTTAAGCTCTCTGAGAAATATCCAGGCTGCTTTCCACAGTGGCTGGACTAAGTTGCATTGCTACCAACAGTGTATACGCATTCCCTTTTCTCCATAGCCTTGCCAACATCTGTTGTTTTTTTACATTTTAGTAATAACCATTCTGACTGGTGTGAGATGGTATCTCATTGTGGTTTTGATTTGCATTTCTCTGATGATTAATGATATTGAGCATTTCGTATATATTTCTTGGCCATTTGTATGTCTTCTTTTGAGAAGTGTCTTTTCATGTCCATTGTCCATTTTTTCATGGGATTGTTTTTGCTTATTGATTTGTTTAAGTTCCCTTAGATTCTGGATATTAGGCCTTTGTCAGATGCATAGTTTGCAAATATCTTCTCCCATTCTGTAGGTTGTTTGTTTGCTATTTGATAGTTTCTTTTGTTGTGTAGAAGCTTTGTTCCTTAATTTCTAAGAGTTTTTATATCATAAGGACATAAGTCTTTTGTCTGTAGTATATGTTGCAAATATATTTCTCCCTGTTTATCAGATGTCTTTGACTTTTTATATAATATTTTTCATGTATCTTTTAATTGTATGTAGTTAAATTCATCAGTCTTTTCTTTTTTGGCTCTGGATCTGGGGTCTTAAAGTTTGTTTACCTTAAGGTTAAAGAAGAATTCTCTCAGTATTCTTCTCGTACTTGTAAGGTTGTATTTTTGACCTTTGGATCCCAATCCATTTGGAGTCTATTGATGTGAAATGAGGATGTAATTAATCTTTTCTTTTTAATCAGTTGGCTTCCTAGTTTTTCCAGAACAACCTATGAGAAAGTCCTTTATTCCATCTTGCCTTGGTGATTTAACACTTTTGTCATATATAAAATTATTGTTTTCTTCAGTGTTTTGTTTTATTTTTATAAATTAATGAAATTTGCTGAAGGTTTTTTTAGCATCTATGGACATAATTGTGCATTTTTTAGATTTATCAATATAGTACATTAATGAATATTCTATTGTTGAACCAATCTTACATGCCTGGAATAAATCTCACATGATTATGGTATATTATTTTCATAATATGATATTGCAATCTATTTAATAATATTTTATTTATCATTTTTGCATTATAATCATAGGTGATACTATTCTCTAGTTTAGTTTCTTAATATTATATTCATCTGATTTAGTTATTTATGTTATACTCACTTCATAAAAGTAATTAGAAAGTTTTCCTTCCTTTTCAATGCTTAGAAAGAATTTATAGCACATTGAGACAATCTAACATTTCAAAGCTTGATAGAGTTCCCCTATAAAACCATTTGAGTGTGACTTTTTAAAAATATAAGGTAAATCCTTAAAACTTTCTCTATTCCTATGAAAATTGGTCTGCTTAGATTTTCTGTATTGAATGAGCTTATTTTTAGTGAGCGGATTTTCATTAAAAATTATCCATTTTTCTAGGTTTTCAACGTATTTACAAAGAGGTCTGAAAAGTAGTATCTTTAGATTTTATTTAAATTTCTTCCCTCTTATCAGTTCTTTTTTTGCACAATTTTACTTCCTTCTTTGTTTCTTTATTTAGTTAGTTACTGATTTTGATGTTTTGGTAACATTAAGAAAAAAATCCCCAATAATTTTTAATGATTAATTAGACCTACTTTTTTCTATTCTCTGCTTCATTAATTTCTATTTTTAACTTTACATTCTTCCTTGTTCATTTTTTTGTTTACTTTGTGGTTTATTTATTAGTGTTTCTCCTTTTAGTTTTTTAGAGCTGGGCATTTCATTTATTTTCAAATGTCCACTTTTATCAGTAAGTGTATAATGTAGTGAATTATCCCCTAATTCACTGTTTTGAGTGCATTCCATAGATTCTGATAAGAAATGTTTTTAATGTCATTATTTTATTTTTTAATTCTATAACATCAATTTACATTTTCTCTTACATTCAAGAGTTGTTGGCCAGGCGCAGTGGCTCATGCCTGTAATCTCAGCACTTTGGGAGGCTGAGGCGGGTGGGTTGCCTGAGGTCAGGAGTTTTAGACAAGCCTGGATAACATGATGAAACCTCATCACTACTAAAAATACAAAAATTAGCCAGGCATAGTGGTGCATGCCTGTAGTCCCAGCTCCTCAGGAGGCTGAGGCAGGAGAATCGCTTCAACCTGGGAGGCAGAGGTTGCAGTGAGCCAAGATCGTGCCACTGCACTCCAGCCTGGGCAACAGAGTAAGACTCTGTCTCAAAAAAAAAAAAAAAAAAGATTTTTTTGAATTTCAGGTTGAAGGTCCTTTTCTATTTTCTGCCTTTTTAAATAACAATGTCTTCTCTCATTATATTGTGATTAGAGTATTGCATGCAATATTTTTACTGATTTTTACCTTTTACTATTGTTACAGCTTTTTCTAAATGTAACCAAACCAGTATAGTTATTCGTTAGATTCCAGTATTGATCAGTATTGTGACTGTGCCACAACTGACTCAGAAAAATGTGTATTTGCTATTATAAGGACATTCAATATATATCCATAAAATACACTTTATTGATTGTGTTGTTTAGATTTTCTCTGTCCTTGCTTATGTTTTGTCAATGTGATCTGCCTTGTACTGGAATTAGTTTATTAATCTCTCCCATTATTAATGCCATTTCCTGTACTTTTTGCTTCATAAAGGTGGTTGCTATCTTATTTTGTGCATAAATATTTATAAGTCATATATTTGTATTCTAAATTATGATTTTTAGCACTAATATATATCCTTGTGTTGATAAGAAACCCACCTTAAATACAAATGAATGGTTAAGTTAAAATTAAAAGATGAACAAAGATGTATCATGCAAACATTAACTAAAAGGAAACTGTATTAATTACAGGCAAAGTAGACTTCAGAATATCATAAGAGGGAAAGAGGTAAATTACATAATGATGGTCAATTCTTCAAGAAGACATAACAATTAGAAAATGTATATGCATCTAATAACAGAGCTTCAAAATACATGAGGCAAAAAGACTGATCAATTTGAAAGGAGAAATAGACAAATTCATACTTAGAGTGGGAGACTTTAATACGCCTCTTTGAGTTATTGATAAAACAAGATGGCAGAAAATCAGAAAGTATATAGATGACCTGAACAACACTGTCAACCAACTCATTGATGTTAATAGAATGTTCTGCCCAGCAGCAGCAGAATACACATTCTTTCCAAGTGCACATGGTAGGCCATATTCTGTACCACGAAATAACAGCTCAACACATTTGAAAGAATAGAAATAATCAAGTGTATTTTTGGACTGTAATGGCCTTAATATAGAAATCAATAACAAAAAGATATCTGTAAAATACCCAGATGTTTGGAAAATAAACAACACATTCTAAATAACACATAGATCAAAGAGGCAATTGGAAGAAAAATTAAAAAGTCTTTTGAACTGAATACATTTTGATACTGAATATCAAAATCTGTGGGATGCAGTTAATGTAGCACGCAGAGGTAAATGTATATCATTAAATGTATACATCAGAAAAGAAGAAAGATCTAAAGGTAGTAACCTGATTCTACCTTAAATAACTAGAAAATAAAGAGCAAGTTAGATGCAAAGTTAAGAGAAGAAAGTAAGTAATAAAGATTAGTAGAAGAAAGATCTATTCAACTGAAAAAAATAAACACAATAGAGAAAATCAATTTGTATTCTTCAATACATAGCAGTGACCTTTATATTTTTTCTTTCACTCTTCCTCCTCTCAATTTTAGTTACATTATTTCCACTTTATCACAATAGATTATTTTTGTGTGTGTATATGTCACCCTCATTCATACTTTTTGTCTTAGCTGTATTTTATAGTTTTAATATGTCACCATATGTTCTTTTGCAGAAGTTTCACAGTCATAACTTCATTGGATGAAACTTATCCCCTAGTGTATTCCACAGAACAAGGTGATGAATATCAAATTCTTTAAATTATTGAATGTTGAAAATTGGTTTTCTAGTCTTGAAACTTGAAGGAGAGCCTGATTGTATTAATATATACAGTTACTGACTTTCTTCACAGAATTGGAAAAAACTACTTTAAAGTTCACATGGAACCAAAAAAGAGCCCGCATCGCCAAGATAATCCTAAGCCAAAAGAACAAAGCTGGAGGCATCACGCTACCTGACTTCAAACTATACTACAAGGCTACAGTAACCAAAACAGCATGGTACTGGTACCACAACAGAGACATAGATCAATGGAACAGAACAGAGCCCTCAGAAATGATGCCACATATCTACAACTATCTGATCTTTGACAAACCTGACAAAAACAAGAAATGGGGAAAGGATTCCCTATTTAATAAATGGTGCTGGGAAAACTGGCTAGCCATATGTAGAAAGCTGAAACTGGATCCCTTCCTTACACCTTATACAAAAATTAATTCAAGATGGATTAAAGACTTAAATGTTAGACCTAAAACCATTAAAATCCTACAAGAAAACCTAGGCAATACCATTCAGGACATAGGCGTGGGCAAGGACTTCATGTCTAAAACACCAAAAGCAATGGCAACAAAAGCCAAAATTGACAAATGGGATCTAATTAAACTAAAGAGCTTCTGCACAGCAAAAGAAACTACCATCAGAGTGAACAGGCAACCTACAGAATGGGAGAAAATTTTTGCAACCTACTCATCTGACAAAGGGCTAATATCCAGAATCTACGATGAACTCAAACAAATTTACAAGAAAAAAACAAACAACCCCATCAAAAAGTGGGCAAAGGACATGAACAGACACTTCTCAAAAGAAGACATTTATGCAGCCAAAAAACACATGAAGAAATGCTCATCATCACTGGCCATCAGAGAAATGCAAATCAAAACCACAGTGAGATACCATCTCACACCAGTTAGAATGGCCATCATTAAAAAATTAGGAAACAACAGGTGCTGGAGAGGATGTGGAGAAATAGGAACACTTTTACACTGTTGGTGGGACTGTAAACTAGTTCAACCATCGTGGAAGTCAGTGTGGCGATTCCTCAGGGATCTAGAACTAGAAATACCATTTGACCCAGCCATCCCATTACTGGGTATATACCCAAAGGACTATAAATCATGCTGCTACAAAGACACATGCACACGTATGTTTATTGCAGCACTATTCACAGTAGCAAAGAGTTGAAACCAACCCAAATGTCCAACAACAATAGACTGGATTAAGAAAATGTGGCACATATACACCATGGAATACTATGCAGCCATAAAAAACGATGAGTTCATGTCCTTTGTAGGGACATGGATGAAACTGGAAAACATCATTCTCAGTAAACTATCGCAAGGACAAAAAATCAAACACTGCATGTTCTCACTCATAGGTGGGAATTGAACAATGAGAACTCATGGACACAGGAAGGGGAACATCACACTCCGGGGACTGTTGTGGGGTTGGGGGAGGGGGGAGGGACAGCATTCGGAGATATACCTAATGCTAAATGACAAGTTAATGGGTGCAGGAAATCAACATGGCACATGGATACATATGTAACAAACCTGCACATTGTGCACATGTACCCTAAAACCTAAAGTATAATAAAATATATATATATATATATATACAATTATTGGTTTATACTTTATTTCATTGAGCATTTTATTTTTCACAATGCTGCTTCATTGCTGTTCTGCTTGTATGTTGATTATGAAGATTCTGTGCCAGTCTAATTGTTTTGTAAGTTAATCAATCTTTTTGCCTAGAGGCCTAGAAGATTTTACTTTTATTTTTTAAATCTAATCATGTTACCATGTCATGTTTTAGAGCTGAAAATTCTCTGTTAATTTCCCTAAGTACTCATGGGTCAACTCAGGTATTTTTCTATTTCTGGGAAGATATTTGTTTCATAGTTTTAAATATTAGTCCTGTTTCAGTGTTTCTGCATTTTTTTCTCCAGGGACTCCAATAATACAAGTATTATTCCTTCTTTGCCTCTCTTCCATTTCCACTACCTTCTTTTTGACTGTTTTTACTTATATTTTGTGGTCTTTTAATCTTTTTGCTTTTTTTCTCTGCCTTTTTCAATGCCCCTTATTACATTTTCATTTCAACCCATTCCTTCTCCCTTGAATCCCTTGTAATTTATTCCTCTTTTATAAGATAATTTTGTATTTTTCTTCCATTTATTTGCAGAGTTTACTCATCTCTCTTTTTATTTCTTCCTATGTTTAGTTCATTTCTACTTTTAGTTTTTGACTTTCTGACTCAAGGTAGTTTTCTATAGCCTCACAAGCTTGTTTAAATATATTTAATTCTATTTGGTGTGTTGACTTACTTCTTTATATGATTCATAGTTTTTTTGGGGGGGGGTTCCTCAGTTCATATATATGATATTTTGTTTCCTAATTTTCTGTCATAGCTTCGTTAACTTCAGTTTTCTTTTGTTCATTTTTATGGTACTGAGTTATTTTCATAAGACTGCAAATTAAATGCCATCTTCTTTTGTCAGTATAGCAAGGACCAGGTACTTTGGTTGTGATGTGCGAGTTGTAAGTGCTTAGGTGATATGGTTCTCTTTTGTCTTGCAGGGCCCTAAATTTCCCCCCCTTTGCCTTTGTATTCCTTTTGACTACCCAGTTGCCAAATGTTTCTTTTCCCTTCCTTCTTACTTTCTTCTCCCTGCCAAAGCTATGTGTTTTGAAGCCAATTCCTTCATATCATGCCTGCTCTTTTACATCATGCCTGCCTGCTTAAAGAGTGCTTGACTCCTTTAAGCCATATGTGCCCCTTTTAATTATGTATAATTTTAAGTTCTCTCCTTATAGTTCATGTTCTCATCTTCCTAGAAACTTTTTATTTTAGTATTTTCGGGATTAAAGTGGACTTACTCTTTCTGGAAGTAGATTTAAAATAAACTTAGCACATTTTTCTAGCTTCCCTCATTTGTTTTCACTGAGGTTGTTTGTTTGTTTGTTTGTTTACAGTCTGCCTTTGCTGGCCACAGAGACTTACATTAGGACAGACATGGGCCAGGACCACGAGAGATGAAACTCTGGGAATAGGTGAATTTTATCTTTTCACTCACAGTTACTTTGAAGTTTGGGCATTCTCTGTCCTTAAGCTATGATAAGGGCATGGTTTTTATATTGATTCATTTTTTTCCTTGTCATTTTTGTAGGCTACATTAGCAGGCAGGTTGCAGGCTGCTGTACTACAATTACTACTTGATGTCTGTTTATGTTTTTTTTAAGAGATTTAAAGATGCCTTTTATCCCAACATTGTAGATACTAACTTTACTCCCTTTTATGGAGGGTAGAAAATAACAAAAATATTGCTATAATTCAATAGAGATTAAAAGATAAGAATTTAAATTTGAGGTGAGAGGACTACCCACTAGCAATGGACAATTCAAAATTTAAGATATGAAAATGATGTCTAATAAAAAAGTTCTACTGTCAGGCTCCTCCTTCATATATACTTTATTAATCTTTTGCTTTTGCAATCTAAGTGATGGATGACATGGGCATTTCTAAGGAAAAATGTTATTCACCTTTCTAAAACTGTCAGTATTCCCTATGAATACTTTTTATATTCATTAGGAAAGCTTTAGGTTGAAAATAACTAATACCTGATGATGAGTATAGTTTGAATCTATGAGGATATTCACTGTTAAGTATGAAGTAAGGCAGTCTCATCGTTGAGCAAACAGCTTAACAGTGTCCTCAAGAATTCAGGCTCTTTCCATCTCTTTATTCTGCTACACTCAAAGTTTTGGCCTTTGGGTTTGTGTGTGTGTGTGTGTGTGTGCGTGTGTGTGTGGTGAGGTTTTAAAACCTTATGGTCACATGAAGGCTGCTATATCTTCAGACATTATGTCTTCAATTTAGCAGGAAGAATGCAAAGGAGAAGACACATGTGCTTTGTTATCAGGAAACCACAATAATTTCCCCAAGTCTCAAACAAATTCTGGCCAAACCTAGCTATAAGTACCTAGCCTTCCAACATCTGTAGGAAGCAGGGAGAAGAGAGTTGGAAATGGCTGTTGAATTTTCCAGCCAACAATGTGTATGCCAGTGGTTCCAAAATAGTTAAGTGGTGCCACTAGCAGTTCTAGGAAAGACATCCAAGAATACTTGTAGTCCAATGCCTTCTCAATGACAATAATTGTCACTGACACTTTAAGACTACTTACTATAACCAAAATATGGAGTTCGAAGTTTTTCTCATTCTGACCATTCTGTTGTACTTACGCCCTCTGGCTTAAGGAAGGGGTACAAAGCCCTACTTGTGTGAGTATTTGGAAAGATGGTGTGGGGTACTCAGCAGAAGTGTAGGGAGTATGCAAGCAAGGCACAGCTTATGTAACTATAGTGCTCTGTTGCTTGCTCAGTGCTTAGAGATGGTGACACTGTCTGACCTGAGTGATTAAGAGACTGATAATGTCACTGCAACATTGTGTCACTGAAAAAAAAAAATGAGTACAGAAAATGACCTGGTTCCTTTTTGAGTGCCACCACTTGAGAATACCCAGAGTGCCCTCTGCATATTCTAGTCAATGAATTGTAAAAACTGTTGATGGCTTATAGGCTTTCAAAATTAGGGAATTAGGATTAGGGAACAAGGCATTGAAATAGAATTTAGAAGCTCAAAGAAATCAAACCACTTTTCATAAATTCCTAATGGAAATATTGGGTATGGAAATTGATTTGGGCATAACCATTAACATATAACGCTTATGAATGCTTCCACTATTCCTTCTGATATGATTCATCTCCGTATTTATCTGTTTTGACTTCAGTGTAAACTATACCAGCTGGCATCCTAGTGGAATAGGAACATTATATAGTTATTAAACAACAACAAATTATATATTACACATGACATAAAGATAAACAACCAATAGTTCCTTCATTCTTATAGGAGAATAGCAAAACTTTTTCTCAATACTGAGAATACAGTACAAAGCTCTGGCATTTTATTGTTTGCAAAACTTTGATTTGATCCTCCCAAGAAAACAGAAGACATATTATTGTTCTTACTTTGCAGATGAGAATCATAGGCTCAGAGAGGGGAAATGACTTGTCCAAAGTCTCCCTGTTTCTTAGTGAAAGTAGTAGGACTTGACCTTAGGTTTCCTGAGTCTTCATCCATTGCTCTTTCCACATTTGCAGGCTGTTTCTTGGACCACTTTGTGGTTCAGGTTTCTGAAATAATATATTTCTGACTAGTTTATACCCCTGTTGTGCTAAATAGAACTGAAGTCTCAAATCTGGGTCCACCTGGGACCACTATTTCAGATGAATTAACTGATTTCAAATGTCTTGGTCCACTGTTTCTGTCAATAAATAAGGCATTTGCCATTCTTTTTTTTTTTTTTTTTTTTTTGAGATGGAGTCTCGCTCTGTCGCCCAGGCTGGAGTGCAGTGGCGCTATCTCGGCTCACTGCAAGCTCCGCCTCCTGGGTTCACACCATTCTCCTGCCTCAGCCTCCCGAGTAGCTGGGACTACAGGTGCCCACCACCACACCAGGCTAATTTTTTTGTATTTTTAGTAGAGACAGGGTTTCACTGTGTTAGCCAGGATGGTCTTGATCTCCTGACCTCGTGATGCACCCACCTGGGCCTCCCAAAGTGCTGGAATTACAGGCATGAGCCACGGCATTTGCCATTCTTATGCTAGTTTCCTTTTTTTTTTTCTAGCTGGACATAAGCTAGAGAGTTAACTTGTATCATGATCAAAAACAAGAGGTGATTTGCCAACAGCAAAATCCTAACACTATTTATCTATAAAAGAAAGATAAACAGATAATGCAAAAAATAATCCAACCTTGATATTTCAGCCATGTAGCCATGTAAAGTCAAATAAAACCATAATAGAAAAAAAAAAGATTTCACTGTTTGATTTTCCTCTTTATTCTCCTTAATAATACAACAAATACTGTACTTGGAATGATTTTTAAATGAACTACTAAAATGACCCAGTCAAAAAGCAAGAATAAATTTGACCAAAGTTTAAAACCAATGTCAGTTTTCAAATTTCTCCAGGATAAACATGACCTTATTGCATTTTAAATCAGTATAATTTTACAAAATATGATGCTTAGTCTCCAGGAAAATTCTTTTAAGACTTAATAAGTTACTTGGACAATACATAGCATCTTCTTATCTGTATTTTTCTCAAATACACAGATTCACTATTCTATTTTTAAAAAGTGTTTGAAAAGGGCATTTGAAGTTTTCACAGATAACTGAATAATGGTTTGCAATGTTCATCATGGTAAAAACATAGTTTGCTTGGTTCACTATGACTAATTATTCTGAGAGATATAAATATGTGCACTTATGCTGAAAAGCTCTCTTGTTTTGCCCTCTAGCATGCAACTTTTCATGAATTTTATGCAAATCTCTGTATTCAACAGCAATTTTTATTTGAAAAATAGAACAATGAGTAGCATAGAAAAAAATAAGAAAAGTAAGGTCAACTTTTCTATACTCTGGTCTTTTATCTTCACAATCTTCACGTTTATTTTCACTGTTCCAGCAAGATTGGCTTCTTATTTTCACTCTTTCAGCATCAGCAGGGTATTTTCTGTAACAGCTCCATATGGATGATGTACATGCTTCTTGGCTTATATCTACTCATACGTTCATGATTTAACACCAAATGGAAATTACAGCCAACTCTCAATGACCCATAAAAGAGAGGGGCATTGTAGTACAGATAACTCAAGAAGTCCAAAAAACCCAAAGTCATTTCTGTTTGGCTTTGGATGTGTTCTCTATCTTAGCTTAGAATACTTTGTCTTTGAATTAATCCTACTTTCCTAATTGTGTTTTATAAGTCAGTATTTTCAGCAAATGAAAATGTAAATAATTCCAGTCAACGGGGGAAGTTGATTTGGAGGAATGTTGCATGGAGTTGTGGGAAGCTGATAGAGGCATTAAAATTAATGCAAACAATTCACACAAAAAAACAGTACATATGGATAATCAGGCATTGAATCTATTATACTATATTCAAAAGGTGAAAATTATGCCTGCTTAGTCCTGTGCATGCATACCTGGGATAGTCTTATCATCTATAGAAAATGCAAAATAACATTTCTCTGTGTATATTTACCCCTTGTTGCATTATGTTGACTATGATCATCTATTTCTAAAAATGACATACCCGACTAAGGAGCAAGGCGAAACCAAAAGCATCAAGAAAAATGTAATATTAGCATTAGGCAATGGAAGCATTCAAATCAGATACTGCTTAAAGGTAAGTCAGTAAAGATTTAAATAAGCTTAGCCAGAATTCCAAACATAGAAAGGAAATAAGATTCAAAATTCTTTGCATAAGTAGGGGAGATTTTTACAAATAAAAGCACCTCATGTGTGCTTCTATAAAGTATTTAAGTTCTGTGGCTTAGATAGTTGTATAAAGATTCATGAAAATAAGGTAAATTTAACTCCAATATTGGCTCTCTACCAGGTGCCTTTTTATTATCAAGAAAAAAAAAAAAAAACCCAATGTAGTCATGCCCTCCAATACTTGCACTGTACCTCCTATGGTTTATTTTAGCATATGGTCTCTTATTATGAGGGTTGACATTGGAACTGGATTTCTTTTGATTCTAAATCTGTGTATCAGCTTAATATTTCTTCAGTTCAATCCTAGATCTTTTAAATTAATTGGAGAGCTATCATTTTTATGTGGTTTAATATGGAAAATTATCAGTAGAAGATAGATTCAAGAAGGCACAAGTTAAAGGTGAGACGGAGGTATGGCAAGGCTAAAGTGTTTGCCCTGGCTAGGAGATTCATTTCACGAACATGGAATGGACCTGTTCAAGTTGTGGGCAGAGAAGGAGGTTCAGGAGAAGATATAAAGTGTGCTTTATATCATTTGATAGAGACCATCTTAGTCCTGCTTTATTGAGATCTAGACTTGCATAGTCCCTCCAAGCTCTTGAGAAGCAGGGTGCAGGAGTGGGAAGATCAGGCATGGCCTTTAGATCCAGAGACCTGGTTGGAATTCTAGCTCTGTCACTTGCTAGGCTTGTGACCTTAGATAAATTGCTTAGTCTTCCTCAGCTTCACATTCCCCATCTATAAAGTGAGGATAATATTAACTACTGCATAGTATAGTTGTGACTATTAAAAAAAAAAAACAAAACTAAACATGAGTCCTTGGCGTGAATCTCAGGCCTTAAACACAAGTATGTAAAATTTGTGACTTCTTTTTTGATAAATCAATTTAATTACTTTTTTACTAGTCTCCACTTTGCTAGATGGAAGACATACCATCTCAGTCAGGTCAGGGGCTCTCTGTTTCCACTTACTTCTGGAGTTCCAGGGTCAAGTGTACTGGTCGTCAGCAGGCTCCATCTTCTCATGTTGGCATCCTGCCTTAGTATGTTTTGTTTTGTTACAACAGAATATCTGAGGCCGAGTAATTTATAAAGAACAGAAATATATTCTCTCACAGTTATGGAGGCTTGGAAGTCAAAGGTCAAGGTGCTGACATCTGATCTTGTGAGGTCCTTCTTTCTGCATCTTCACATGGTAGAAGGCAGAAGAAGAGACAGAAAAGGAATGGAACTTGCCCTTGTATAACAGCATTAATCCCATACATGAGTGTGCAGCCATCATAGACTAATAACCTCTTAATGGTCCTACCTCATAATACTGTTTCAATGACAATTAAATTTCAACATGAGTTTTGGAGGTGAAAAACATACAAACCATAGCACACCCACACAAGTTGTCACTGTTCTGACTCTCACTCTCCTCTGTGGGCCGTCTCCCCATGCTGGCTTTCTCAGTCCTGGACTCCATCTCTGGTGTATGGGAAACCATCCAGCTCCCTTTCTTGCTGCTCTGGGACTGACAGAGGCTGAGAGGCTACCTCTGTATCTTCAACCTAGGGATATCCTCATCCATTTCAAATCTATTGCTGCTCAGCCATGTTGGGTTCAAGAGAGATGTCTTTGAGGCTCACTACTGCCTAGTCCACTACCTGCAAAGTGTGGCACAAGTCACATCTGTTATTGAAACCCTAGAACCTTCCTACAGTTCCTGTAATCCAACCCTTCCCATGTTAGTCCATTTGTGTTGCTATAAAGGAATACCTGAGGCTGCCTAATTTATGAAGAAAAGAGGTTTATTTGGCTCATAGTTATACAGGCTGTACAGGAAGCATAGTGCCAGTGAGGTAGGTACTACTTTTGGCACTATTTTTACAGGTGGAATAACTGAGGCACCAAGAAGTTAAGGGCCTTTCCCAAGGTCACATAGCTAGTATGTGGTGGAGTTGGGATTTTCACTCATACAGCCTGTCTGTGATGGTCACACTTTGATGATGATACTACATTGCCCCTCAGAGAGTATATACCAAGGGAGTGGGTGAGGAGGCTGATTCAGGTTGGTCGCATGCCTAGACATTCTAGATCTCAGCATTTGAAATTCACAAGCCATGAATTTGGCTCTCATTCCCTTTTCATTTCTGTTGTGGTATCCTTTCCCCGTGTCAATGAAAAGAACAGAATGAGAATGCAGTACAATGTGTGTCCCTTTTTTTGGGGGGGGATAGCAGCTAATTCTTCATAATTGGTATTCTGCTGCACTTTTCAAGCACAGATAAGTTAGTTCCCAACTTCCTCTTCAAATTCTGTATCATGGAGTTTGCCCTCGGGACAAAAATTTGCTCCACATAAAACTTAGTTCTACACAAAATGTTTTAACATTAATATTCAATTTTTAATGAGAAGATTCTGCTTCCCTTATATGTTTGTATTTCAATTAAAGAAAACACTAAGCCTGCTCCCATAACTATATTTGAATATTCAGAAACCTTGGAAATCCTGGTGAAAGGAGGACAAGTTATAGCAAAGGCCTCTGTGCTGTCCTTTCTGAATCCAGCCAGTTTGGTAGATCACCACAGATACAAGCATAAGGCCCTGCACATAGTAGGCCCTCAAAAATAGCGGTTGATTGATTGTGAGATGCCCAAAAGGAGGGAAGATGTCAAATGGGAAAATTGCTCTTGCCATATGCTTGACTGGACGGTCATGCATGGCTGAGCATGTTTCTCCTGCTCTCCATAGGTGGGTTCCACTGTCACTGTGTGACATTTGTGACCTCTGAGGGTTCAGAGTTCATGTCCTCTTCTTCAAAAGCTTGGGTTCTATGCCCTTTTCTTCTTAGAATAACCCCAGAAGGGCAATTAGGTTTTTAGAAAATGTTTTTCAATGGAGATGATGTTGCCTGCACATTATTCATAACAACTGAGTGGCTGGTAGGCTGTGACCCTATATTTTACAGCTCTCTAGTTCGGTTATTTTGTAAGAATGCCATAGATGACTGATTAGTGTGTTCTCAGCTTCTGGATAAATTGACAATGGTAAAATATTGACATCTCAGAGAGTCCAGCCATTTTCTTGCAGCTTACGAGAAGTGATGACTTTTAGAGCTTCAAAGAGAAGTAAAATGCTACAACCAGCTAGAAATGCAGATACACACCTCTGCCAACTCCCCATTATAATTCTCTGTCTTTCAAATGGAGATTAAATGCAGTGCCAAAATGTGTCATCTGGTGTTGCATTTTTGTAATGTGGACAAATGTCGATAAAATTCATGTGGAGGCACAAAAATCTAAGTATTTATGAATTAAAATTAAATGTAAGTTTTGCCATGGGTAGAAGCCTTAATCACTAAGGCTAGATTCAGTGCCATTATCCAAACAGCAACACTTCCTTCCTGCAATCACCAGTTCAAAAAGAGAAAGGGGAAACTGCCCTCTCTGACAAGCTACTGTTCGTACCAAGCGTTACACCTGTAATCTCAATGGGTGCCATATATCAGACCTGATAAAAGTGAATCAGATGATTTTGGGACTGCCTACTGTGTAGATAGTTGTTACATTTCAATTCATCTAACAAACCCATTCACAATTTTGGCAGGCACAAGCAACATATTTTGCCTTCAAAATGTGCTTGTGCCTCGCCATGCTCCCCTGGATCAGTCTTTATTCTTTTTCATCCATATAACTTCCCTCTCAAGACCTTTAGACCTTTGCCAGGAAGCAGAGGAAACTAAAATCTTCCTCTATTCAAATGTTCCAAATTGGACTATCACTACTCTGGGTAGTATGACAATAACTGTTATATATTTCAAATTCTTGCTGATTGGCTATCTGATATTCATGATTTACATTCACATTTTAATATGAAATTCTTCCCCATATGCATGTGTGTACAGTAATTTCAATGAAATTTTTAATTTATTTCACTGTCAATGGCTGCCTGTCCAGTGGATCTATACAGGTAACACTGCCTCTTCACGGGAGAAATTTCATTTGATGGGTGAAGTAACAACTCTTGAAAAGTTGTTTACAGAAAACAGCTTTTCAGTAACATGAGAAGATTATGACTTGAAGCATATATGCCCAGCATTTTGCCTCAAGAATTTAGCCTTGCAGTTGACCATGGCAGATATAAATGGCCAATCCTTGGGGAACGATGGCAGAGAGAAACATTGTAAGCTCAAAAGCTTCATATATTTCATCATTAGTAATATATCAAATACCTATTGCAGATCTTGATTTCATCCCTTCTGGACTCCCTATGTTTATGACAGCCAATTCCAACATTTCATCAAGCTTCCAACTCTACAAACCCTCCTCAGTTGACAATCTCACACCTTAATTTACTGACACAAGTTTCCTCGGTTTTCTTCTCATTCATGCTAAAATTCCTCTCTACCTTATTCATTTTTTCTACTGTCTCTCTTTTTATAATCCTCTTTCTTTCCAACTCCACTTCTTCATTGTCTACTTACTCCTGAACTTAGGGTTTATATTCATATTCTCAGCATGCTACTCAATATTCTCCTTTGCAAGCAACCATGATTCAACATGGTTGGACCCAACATGCTCTTCCTCATTGAACTATGACCTATTGTAATGTTGACATTTCCTTCTAGAAACTCTTTTTCCTTGGCTCAGGCAATCTTACAAGAAATATGTGGTTTCTCCTCTTACCCGAGGGCTCCTTGTTTTTCTTCACTGCTTCCTCTTCCAAGGCTTTGTCCTTCACTTTTTTTTTTTTTTCCTCTTTAGAAGCAAGGTTTCTAATCTTAGAAAGAAATGGAAAAGCTTCTGAGGGTTCCAGGAAACCTTGGTAAGTTTATGCCAAATTGTATTTGTGTGTACATCTGTTTATGCATTTGGGTAAAAGGGGCCATAATTTAATTGAATTTCAAAGGAGTCCAGGACCCTGCAGAAAATGTTAAGAACTTTTGCTCTAGACTTCCTTCCTGGGCAATTTTACCATCCTCCAGTGCTGAAATGATTGCCTTCCACATCTCAGTCTTCCACCTGACCATCCTCTTAATCTTTAGCTTTTTAAGCATCTCTGATTCTTTATGTTTCCTCCTGGTATACAGTAGTACTACACATTAGTAAATATACTCTCTATGGAAGCTACAACCAGTGAAACACTCATTTTACCAGCCCTCCTTGCCAGATACCCATATGGCAGCTCTGCACAAAAATTTTACAGTGCACCTTTCAGGGAGGTCCAGTGCTATGGGTACATGGCTTAGTAACAGGATGGTAGTTTTGTGGGGTTTTTTGTTGTTGTTGTTGACTTTTCAATATTGTATCTCCATCATGCCAAGCCTGCATTCAAGCTGATTTTGAAGCATCTTAGTCTGACTCTCAAGGAACTCCATGATCTGGTCTAAACCCTATGCTTCTAGCACAGTAACTCACTAATCCTCTCCAAAAAGCTTCCACTCTAGCCAGACTGGTCTGCTTATTGTTGCCCGGACAGACTATATGCATTCCTCTGCATATTTGCTCACCATATTTTACCTACCTAGAAACTCTGCCTCTCCAACATGTTAGACTGAATGAGTCCTCTATACTTTCACATCTTAGTTCTAGCTCTACTTCTTCTAAGAAACATTTTATAACAACTCCAGTGCTTATTGACTTCACCTTCCTATAAGATCCTGTTGCCCTTATTGTCTGTATCACACTGTTGACTGTGAGCACTCTTCAGTCTTTGACTTCTAGTACAGTGCCCTAGGACCTTAGCATTCAAAATGTGGTCCATGGACCAACAGAATGGGCAGTACTTGGGAGCTAGCTAAAAATGAAGAATCTCATAACCCACCCCAGAACTACCAAAAAATACTCTGCATTTTAACAAGATCTTCAAGTGATTCTTACAAATGATAGAGTTTGAGAGGCAGTGCCCTATGTCATGCATTTGAAGTTGTTAAAATATCTTAGTTTCAGTCCCTGAATATACCTTATGTTTCATGACATTTTACTTTCTGATCATGCCTTCTCCGTTCCCTATTATTTTTCAGAACTCTATGTATTCTATGACGCTTTTCCTATATTCCCCCATTGAAAGTATATCTCTTCTTGAATTACTTTGATGCTTCTTTGCTCATTTTCTACATGTGTCTTGTATTAAAGGGCATTTTGTGTGCAGAGGTATTAACTCCTTTGTTAGATAATAAGCTCTTTGAGGGTAGGAATGGGATTTTCTTCATCTCTGATCCTTGACAGTTTCTGGCAGAGTTCCTGACACCCAGTAGTTAAAAATAATAAATGTTTGTTGAATGAATGAATGACTTAATGAATGGCTAATTTCATAATAAATTCATTTGGATTTTAGAATTTACTTGGGAAAAATGTGACAGATAATTGACCATGGGTCGTGCTGTTTGTAATTGCAATGTTTTTATTTTTCAAGCCAAATATTAATTATCTAACCTAGTCATGCTGTTTCTTAATGACTTTTAAACCTGTACCACTATGAATACAAGACTGCACGAAGTTTTAACAGTCTCCAAGTAGTTCATAATTAAAGACCAAGTGATTCAACTCACTGTCACAATCAGTGCCTTTGTTTATAGCTTAGTTTTCATCTCTGTATAGATAACCAAGAAAAAAAAAGCTAACAAACCACAGAAAACAAAATCTGATGATAAAGAAGTATGAAAAAGTATCTCACCACCCATTCTGTGTCTGAATGACTAGTAATGAAAGGGAAAAGTGTCAGTAGCCACTCAAGTTAATCAATATACTGACTCATCTACTCAACAAATTCTAGATGAATCAGAGGTCTTTGTGTTTCAAAGTTTATGACTCATATCTCTTAAACTCTGTGGACCTAATCACAGAAACTAAACAGGGGAGAAAATGAAATGATCCAAATCCAATCTTTGAGCAGTGCAAGAAGAAAAGAAACTTTCTGAATTAGAAGTCATCTTCTTCTAGAGGCTTAACAGTTTCAGATGGATTTCTCCAGTTATCTATCTAAGAGAGATCAGTCTGTATCCAATTTCTCCTTCTGTCACAAAACACAACAGTTTATTTTTGAGATCAAAATGATGTTGCCTTATATTAGAAAGTGATTGTAGTTATTAAGGTGTTTTGAAAGTCTTTTGTTTACTGACTATGACCATTCTGGGAGATGATTTATCTGTTAGATTGACTTTTGAGAAAAGAACTGGAATACCTGGTTATACAAACATGGAAGTCCCCTAAAATTATATCCCACAGGTCTACTGCTCTAGATTCTTCATTGTGAATACACTCAAATCTCACTAATTAGGCTAGTAAAGAGAAAAGTCAATATAGTAGAAAGTATTTCTCTTTCTTTCTTCCTTTCTTCTTTCTTTTTTTTCAGAGACAAGTAAATATTTGTTTTTGTGCCTTTCTTCCTATGTGTATTTCAAGTCTTTTTCAAAACAAGGCCCTAGGAATCTCCAGATTCAATTACGTCCCTGGGCTCGTCGACTGCTGCAGGAGTCTTAGGAAGCTTTATACAAATGCTAGAGCTACTCATTTACCAACATTAAACCTGGGATAGAAGATGCAGCAAAGCAGGACTCCTTCCCCCATGGAATGTGCTGATTTCAGACGAGGCGGCAGCCACAATGTAGAAAACACTGGGAATTTTTCCTTGGAACTGGGCTGTGATGAGAGGTGCTTGCCATGAACATAAGCTACTGTCTTTTCTTTGACCCTTCCTTTCCAGGTTTTGAAGACAAAGCAGGAAATAATCTTCTCTGAAGATACTTGATAAAAATTCCCAAAAAACAAAAACACAGGCTTCCACTTCATTGATAAAAATTACTGCAGTTTGGCACCTGGGTCTAGTTCAGCTGGCAGATGAGCTGATTGATGCAGTCACCCTGATAGCCAGGTGTGCCCATCTCGTTGAGAAAGCCCACTCTATTTTTGGTAGCATGATGGGCCACTGAGAGGTGGAAAGGGCACAAGAACCATAAGATCTCCTGGAAATGCTTCCCTGGGAAGGCAATTTCATAAATGAGGTCTTCCAAGCAAATGACACCAACCTTCCCCAGGTGCTCCTCAATCACTGTGTTGCCTGTCAGAGGGATGGTCTTATTCTTGACCTTGGATTGTCCACGTTTCAAAATGAGTTCCCAGACAGACTTCAGATTTGGAAATCCCCAGGTCACATAAGGTTCCACTATACACAGCATTTTTAGGTTCTGGGGGGTGACTTTTATAAAGACACCACTAAAAATTTTCTTTAGGTGAAGTCTTGCAATGGTCTGCACCAGTAAACTCATGCCATCAATCCTTTTGATGCATACAACAAAGGCCAAGGAATGTTTATCTGGCAATTCCAAGTCATGAGGTTTCACTTCTAGTTGTCTGAGATGCACCTTGTCACATTTCTGCCACCAGGAATCATGCAGGAATTATTCCAGTTGCTTAAACCTTTGCCCTTTTTCTTTGCCAAAAGTGCCTGCTTTGCCTGGATGGCTTTGAGGGCTTGATAAACCTTCCTCTTTTTCAGGAGATTTTCTAGAACCAAAGGGATTTTTCTTTGCTCTTGCTCTGCCATCTTTCTAGTGTGGCAGCTACTCGCAGAAAGTATTTCTTAAGAGCTGGGCTTCATAAGCTATAGAGAGGCAGTAGAGAATAGTGGCTAAAAACATGGTGTCTGAAATTGAGCTGATATGGATGCAAATCCCAACTTGAATTCTTAATGTTTGTATAACACTATGTAAGTCCCTCAACTATGAAGTGGGGATATTAATAATGCCTGCAGGATTAAGTGAGAAAAATGTAAACAGTGCTAACCAAAGTACCTAGCACTTAGTGAGTTCTCTGTAAGATTTAATAATTGTTATAGTAGCTGTTAGTAAGGCTGTATCTCTCTGCCTTTCCCATGCTCACTTCCTGGTCAGCAGTCTGTCTCATCTATGGATTCTTCCACCACCCATGTCCTTTGGAGGCTCATTTGACTGTCCCTTTCTCTAGGCAACTGCCCTTTTTATCCTCTTCACTATTCACACTGGGCTTGGACCCACAGCTGGCCTTGCGCTTGTTTCTTTAGATACTCTCAGTGGCCACCACCCTCTGCCTAGCTCATGCTGATCCTGCTGGTAAGTGATCTTCAATCTAATTCTAATTTCCCTCTAGACCTCCACCAAACTTCCCTAACCACATCTCTAACCAAGGCCTTTAACCTGAGGAAGATGAAGAAACATGCATGAACAGAAGCAGAAAGAGGGTCTAGTGCAAGTCTTCCCAAAGTATATTCTGCAGAATGCTAACGCTGCAAGTTCTTATACAAGAAAAGATAGCTTTTTTTCTGGTAAAATAATTTTGGAAAATTTTGCATACTATTTGTTCCTGCAGATTCGCAGTGCACCTTATTATTTAGTGACTTGGACAAACGGTGGCACAGAAAATTAACTCTTTTAGCTCAAAGACATTTTTGGAAATACCAGCATAGCTCATGTTCCATGCCCGTTGTAGTCACTTAGCAGCTACTATAGCAAACATTGGCAGTCCCTGTGGCAAAGAGAAAAGACAGCTCTGGAGGGTATGATATTGACAACTAATTGCTCTTCCCAGAAGTGGTACGTGTTACTGCCACTAACCACTCATTGTTTTCAGTCATCTGGCTCCACAGAACCATAAAGAAGCCAGGAAATGCCATCTTAGCATCTGTATAGGAGGGGGAGAAGTAGAAACATGCGGTGAACAGTATTAACGACTGCTGCACTGAACCTCAATATTCATATCTATAAAATGGGAGAAAAATAGCCTTTTATGAAGACTAAGTGAAATACAAAAATAAAATTTTTTTATAAAGTGAGAAGTGCTATGCACAGCTAAAGGATCATTACCCAGTTAATTCATGGGATTTCTGCTTTGTGAGATCAGGATCAGAACATGAGCCACAAATGAACTGCATGGAAGTGTGGGTAGCTGGGATGGTGACAAGTATAACAGGACAAAGAAGGATGGGGACCTAATAAGACAAAGTTATGGATAATGGCCAAACAAATTGCAGTGATAAGAATTATCTTTTAAAAAAATGAAGAAGAAATTTTCTAGACAAAAGTAACCTTCTGTCCACCGTGTCCAAAAGATCACATATTGAAAATGAGTATATCTGAGTTAATGATGCTTTACCGTAATTGCTCATTGAATTAAACCACAAAGGAAATCCTGTTTTTATTCAGAAATATGATCTTCATAGACAATTTCTCCTCAGGCAGACTCTAGATGCTGTTTGCATTTACAAAAATACATTAGCTGTCATCTATCCTTCTTTTTTTCCCCACATAGAAATTATACAACAAAAGCTTTTCAAGAGGGAATACATTTGTACCACCTAATTCTTAACACTTTAGAGCAGATTTCAATAGTATGGATTCAGGAAATGCTACGGTCCAATTCCATTTGTCATCATTTATTCCTCCCCTAACAAACATGATCTGCATCTACTTGAAAATGACATGTATTTAAGTTGTAATTCATACTAAAAGTACTGATTATGCTATATTATAGATGCATCAGAAGCAAGCAAAATAGATTTTCACTAGAAATTTGGAAAATCCTGCTTATAATCATGCTCTTTGTATTAACACGTCTACATCAAGTTTTTTGTTTGTTTAATGATGCCTTAAATTTTCTAATTGAAAAGGATACTCCTGATGTTATTGGGCCATTAGGGGGCTATCAGATACCTACATGTACAGTATCACCGAGTGTAAATCTAGAAGGCCCTTAGCCACGCTCATTAACAATCACAGGCCAGGGCCCCAAACAATTTTAAGGACAGTGGGCCCGGGTTGGGAATGGGTATAACAAAGTGGGGGAGAAACAAAGATGGAAAGGACATGAGTAAAGTCTAGCAAGTTCTCACTTAACATTTTCAATAGGTTCTTGGAAATTGACTTCAAGTGAAATGATGTATAACAAAACAAATTTTTAACATCAACATTATAAGAAAACGATGTTGAAGGAAATTATGTTACTTGAAAATCTGCTGTACGTCATCTCGCTTAAAGTTAGTTTCCAAGAACTGATCAATGATGTTAAGTGAGGACTTACTGTTGTGAGTCTTAGGGAAGACTTAGCGTCACTAGCAATATAAAGCTTCCCAACTCAAGATGTGAAAAGTGACAAACAAGCACTATATATGAACATCAAGGGAGACCTCATGGAGTAGTTTGTAGATTGTTGTTTCTAAGTACCAAACTCCACAGTAACACAAGTTGTCTAGTAGCAAGGTTACGGGTACCATAAAGGTTAGTGACCACAAATTTAGTCCCCCAAAAAGTTGGACTGCAATTATGTCTCAGTATAAAGCTCAAGAATATCCACAGGAAAATAAAAATATACAATATCCTACAAGCTAAAAAAAAAAAAGTCACAAAGTCTGGCATCCTATCAAAAATTATCAGACATCCAAAGAAGGAGAAAAATACCACCTATAATAAAGAGAAACTTCAATCAATTGAAACTGACCCAGAATTAACACAGATGATAGAACTAGTAGGTAAAAATATTAAAAATATATTCCATATGCTCAAGAAGCTAGAGGAAAGACTGAACATAGTAAAGATGGAAAATACAAAAAGATTCAAATTGAAATTCTATAGATGAAAATGATGATGACTAAAATAAAATGTAACCTGGATTTTGGATTAACAGTAGATTAGGCATTGCATGAGAAAAAATCAATAAATTTGTTAGATATATAAATAGGAAGTACCCAAAATGAAACCCAGAGACAAAGGAATTAAAAATAAACAAATAAAATAAGCAGTGTCAGTGAGCCGTGGGACAACTTCGAGTGCCCTAATACATACATAACTGAAGTCCCCAAAAAAGAAGAAAGAGAGGGAAGAAAAACTATTTGATAAATTAACAGCCAATTAATTTTCAATTTTGATAAAATGTGTAAACCCACAGATCAAAGAAAGAGGCTATTTATCATCCAGGTGAGAGTAAATTGTGGTTTAAATTGGGGTAGTTAGCAGTGGAGTTGGTTAGAAATGGTCAGATTCTACATATCACTTGGAGGGTAAAGCCCATAAGATTTCCTAATGGTTTGGATGTGGAGTGTGAAAGGCTTCAAGGATCACTCCAAGACATTTGGCTAGACAAAATGGAAGGCTGAAATATGACAAATGATTTTCACTTGAAAGGGACCCAGTCAGAATAGGAACCATCGGCTCAGACCCGAGCCAACAATTTCTCAACTTTATTATTTAGAAATTTGTTGTGTTAGTTTTTACTAACAGCCTTTGGTATCCAGAGCAACAATAAATAATTAAGATTAAAATTACTCATGTTGTCCTTCCAGGGTTCTTGAATGGGAATCTCTAGGACCTCTTCATTTAACCAGTTCCTAGCCTAGTTTTAGACAGCATGGGTTCTCATCAGAGATAGAGTTATCTAAGCATCCAAATGTTTTGGTTTGCCCTTTCATATTTATAACTCCTTTCTTAGAAACAGAGAGAACAGAATGTTGTGTACATTTCAACTGACAGCAGCTTACCAGAACGGCAGTGTCCAGGGTTTCTTTTACTTGTCCCCATGGGCTGTGGCAGAATGGTTTCCTAACATTATTTACAGCCCTGGAACATTTTATACTTTCAGGTCTTGCCTGAATGTATCCAGGAACTCATGTGTCACCTGTGAGACAAGCAGGAACTGAGAAATGGTAGGGGTGATTTCTTTTTCAGATGAATTAACTTCATAAATAGGATTCAGGTATGACAGAGAGTAAAAAAATCAAGAATCAGGACATGTAATCAGCAATATACTTATAAAAGGATAACATGATGGC
The DNA here is from genome assembly GCF_028878055.3 of Symphalangus syndactylus. Taxonomy (NCBI): domain Eukaryota; kingdom Metazoa; phylum Chordata; class Mammalia; order Primates; family Hylobatidae; genus Symphalangus; species Symphalangus syndactylus. The sequence continues at coordinate 150,998,261 of NC_072447.2, read as the reverse complement.
TATATTTTTATCATTAAAAGAAAGTAAGAAAAATAGTAACACTGATTTTTTTCATTAATTAAATGAAAAGCAACTTCTAGCATAAAAAGGCATAAATTTGCTATTTATAAACCTCCCTACTCCATTGGATTCAGAGCCTGTGCTTTGGGAAGTCTTCCGGAAATTCAGTATTAAACCCCCAGAAGGGTGAGGTTCCAGAGAACTGTTTAGGGCATTCTACTTTATACCTAACATGGATTGAACTGTGGTGAGAGGCCAGCATAGCTGAGTCTCACAAACATGAATATAAGATATTTTTTGATTCAAGAAATTTCCTGAAGTCCTGTAAGGCACTGTGCCAGTAGCTGTACATGTGTTCAGGAGAAGGATGGGGGAGGGAATAAAGGGATTTTGAAAGACAGAGAAAAGATTGATCAGAATTCTCACCTTACAGAGACTGACATGCTTATGGAGAAGATAGGCATACAACTATATTATAGGACAAACTGATTTGTGCCTGAGGATCCTCATAGGATATAGTCATGGTCTCCCAGGGTGTTTCAGCTCGCTGAACATTTGCTCAGAAGTCTGTAAGTCAGCCTTCACATTTTGACTTTTTTGAATGGGCAATGGGCACCAGAGGTCTATCTATGCCTGGACATTCCCACTGCCTGACCTTGTCAGAATTGCCCAAGTTGGCACTGTGGAGGCCAGTTAACCATGTAACCAAGAAGGGGCTAGTTAGAAAACAGACATGGATCTACTGCTTTAAGTGAAGGAAATCATGTGGACTCCCACCAAAACCAAAATGCAGACTGAAGCAAAACTTTTCTTAGGTCTGAAAAAGTTTCATAAACCATCCTTGGTGTTTTTCATTTTCATGCTCTGTTTGCATGCTTCACGGCTTTCTAGTTCTACTAAAAGCAGAAGTGCCACAATATTTTAATGAAGTTTACTCTAATGGCACTGAAAGGCCAGGTGTTAACAGTCAACAACATGTCAGGAAGAGGATGCAGACTTTCTTTTTTTTTTTTTTTTTTTTTTTTTTGAGACGGAGTCTCGCTCTCTCGCCCAGGCTGGAGTGCAGTGGCGCGATCTCCGCTCACTGCAAGCTCCGCCTCCCGGGTTCACGCCATTCTCCTGCCTCAGCCTCTCCGAGTAGCTGGGACTACAGGCGCCCGCCACCATGCCCGGCTAATTTTTTGTATTTTTAGTAGAGACGGGGTTTCACCGTGGTCTCGATCTCCTGACCTCGTGATCCACCCGCCTCGGCCTCCCAAAGTGCTGGGATTACAAGCGTGAGCCACCGCGCCCGGCCGACTGATGCAGACTTTCTTAAGAGACTGGATCCTTCCTTTGAGGAGCAGCCATGTGATTGGGCTATGGCCTTCAGTTTGCCATTCTTTATACTATGCTTTGGATCTATGGGGCAGACCCATCCAAGGTCTAAAGTACTGTTAATAAGGACACATTGATTTTCAATTTGTAAATCAGGAAAACTAAAATGTGCAGATATGGTCTGTTCCTAGCAGAGCCACAAGCAACAACATTCTTAGTCCCTCATTGATTAACAAAATAGGAGAGCTTGTTTTTTAAGGGCAGGCCGCTATTACTTTACCTGATCTCCTATGGAAGCTGTTGTGTTCACTCATTAAACGATCACATATTTATCCAAAACTAATTTGAGAATAGGGTTGTTAGGTCAGGAACTACAATTGTTCTGTAAAACCACTGGAATTCTATCCCAATTGTTAATCATCATTAATAATTAACTTCATCCTCCCAGCCTCAGATAGAAAGCTGAGGATATAAGAAAGGATATAAGGAAGTTATTGGCAGGTTATCTCAAAGTTGGGAAATTTAACTTTTAGCTTATATTTATCAGCAGTGGGCAGTGGGAACAGAAGTGAGGGATGAAGTTTCCAGAGGAGAAAGAGTTTGGCACATTCGAGGAACCACAAGCATCACACTCTGGCTGGACCACATTGTAGGGGGTGCACAGGGGGCAGTGCTGCTGGACAGCAGCCGAGGCAGAAGATGGACAGCAGCTGAGGCAGAAGGTATACACCAGACCCAGATCACAAAGGGCCTCATAGCCCACATGAGACATAATGGACTTTTCCCAAGAGCAGAGGGAGCACTGGCAGGTTTTAAATAGCAGATAGAAGAGTTGCGAGTTGCACGGTGGTGGTTTTTGTTGTTGTTGTTTTTGCTGTGATAAGGGAGATGGCTTGAAGGTGGCATGGCTAAAGCCAGGAAGGTCAGATTGTAACGGTGTAGGGCAATTATGATGGAAGCCTGAACAGGCACATCGAGTGTGGGGATGTGTTCATTCACCTAACAGATATCACTTGTCCATCATACACCAGGCACTGGTCTTGATCCTGGGCAACACTGGTACACAAGGGAGAAAGTGTCACTATCTGCATTCTGGTGGGGGAGGAGAGAACTAGATGATTATGGCCTTTTCCTATACTTTTTCCCTATGCCTTGGGTTTGAGACTTGTGTGCAATATAACCTTTCCCACTGGGGTGTTAGCAATTTGAGAGTAGGAGCCACACCTTATTTATTCTGACAGCCCTTGGTACTAGCTAGAATACTTGCATGAACTTAGTATGTGCTCAATATGTGTTAGCTGTGAGATTGCACATCGTGCTATTATGAGAATTAATGAAATTATCTCCATAATAGACCAGAAAATAAGTTCATTATAAAAAGCACTATGCAAACCCAAGTCATTTTTGTATTGTTCCTCCATTCTAACCTTACAGAGTTCAACAATTCATATAGAAAAGGGGAATTTTAATCCTCTATAAATCTTTTTCTGTTAAAAGTGCTCAAAGCAGCCTGTTCTTCCCTCTTTTATTGCTTGTCAGTATTGTAATTTTACTTTCATTTGTATTTATTTGAGTAACAATTCTTTTCCCCTCAAAGACTTTGAGTTCCTTTGAAACATGGATAATATCTGGTTTTGTTCAACATTTCATTCCCAGCAGCCAACATGAAGCCTAGCACGTACTCAATAAATATTTACAAAATGAATAAATAAACAAATAGATGGATGAAGTGTTGTAGGAATGAGCAATTAATTTCAACTGAAGAAGATGTGCAGAAACTTCCTGGGCATTTGAGCTGGGCCTTGAAGAGGAGGAAATTCTTCCAAAGTGCAGTGGTGGTATAGGTGGGAGGAGGGGCGGGGACCTTCTTGGAAGAAAGACAAGCACAGGCAAAGGTCCCCAAGGGCAAAACTACACCGGAGGTTCAGGGAACAGTGAGTGGTTTGCTGTGGTTGGCACACAGGATGTGTGCAGGCTGGTGGTGGGCAATGAAACTGGAGAAGTGGAAACCAAGTGGTTGGAGGGACATGAAAGAAACAATAGCAACTTTCATTTACAGACAGCATAGTAGGGAGGCTCTGGACATGCATAATCTCTTGTCCTCACAATACCCTGTAATAATGGTTCTGTAAGTGTAGTCAAGTGCCCAGTAACATCAGCATCACCTGGGAACTTGTTAGAAATGCAGATTCTTAAGTCCATCCCAGACCTAAAGAATCAGAAGCTCTGGGGGTGGGTCTCAGCACTTTGTGGTTTAACAAGCTCTCCAGGTGATTCTAATACATACTAAATCATGAGAACCACTGCCCTGTAAGGTGAGAATTATTGTCCATATTTTACAGGCATAGAAACTAAACTCAGAGGTGCAGTAACTTGCTTAAGGTCATACAGATAGTTAATTTTCAAGTTGTTTGTCTAACCCCAAAACCCCTGAGTTTCTTCCAACATCACGCTGCCTTGCTCCTGACAGGGGATATTTTTCTGAAGACATTGGTGAGTCATGCAACACTTTTAATGAGGGAAATAACTCGATCCCATTTTTATCTTTATAAATATCATTGTGGCAATATAAAGGGAGGACTGGAGGAGAGCTCTCAGGTGAGGAAATCAGTTAGGAGGCTGACAATATAGACCAGGCACAAGTTGATGAAAACTAAATGATCACCATTTCATATCTGAGAAAACTGAGGCACAGTATATTTTTGTTGCCCCTTTTATTCTTAAATAGTTGAAGGAAAGTATCTCTTGAAACAAATTAGAAATGGTTATTCTGAATTATGTGTTATATATCTCCAGTGTTAAAGCTTACAAAACCTTTGCCAAGGTGGGGGATTGAAGTTCTTGACGAGAAGAGAGAAACCTCTGAGTATTCCTGACAACAAGAAGAGAGAATCCTCTGAGGTCAGGCAGGAAACAAATATGTGAATACATCTTGCATCTAGTCTGAGGGCATGGTGCACACAAAGCCTAACTGGTGGACTCAGGTTTTCACCTCACCTGACCTCTAAATGCTGGTGCTCTTCAGTCTGGTACCTGCTTTTCTCGTCTCTCTCCTTTTTATTTGAACCTCAAGTGTATTGGGTTTTATTAGTTCTCAAATCATGGCCCTTATAATTGGACCGCACAAGGCCCTTCTCTTGTTTTATTTATATGTCTGTTCCCTCTCAACAACTCCCAATCCCATTTCCCTTTGGCCTCATGGATAACCATTCTCATATAATCAATGTATATCCTTCTGTTTGTAGCTGTTCTTATGAAACAGAGAGTCATTTCGTGTGCATGTTTTTCTCCAGTTTCATTGAGGTATAATTGCCAAATAAAAAATTATATATATTTACAGTGTATAACATATTTGGCATATGTATACATTGTGAAATGACTACCACAATCAAGTTGATTAGCATATCCATCATTTCACATAGTTACCTGTATGCATCTATTTTACCTTACATAAATGGCATTGCATAATACGTGGCAGGCTTTTTTTTTACTGAGCACTAGTTAGATCCCTTTGGCCCACTACTGAGCATTGCATAGTACTCATGCCACATCCTGGCCATCCTCTCCTTCAGTTGGAGATGCACAAATTATCTCCAACTCACCACCACTTTTTGATCGTCAAAATTTCCATGAACATCCTTGCTTATGTCCCCCATTTGGCCCATGTGAATATTCCTTTGAGCTACAATCCCAGGAACTGGATTAGTAGGTCATGGAGAGGGTGTTTAATTTGGCTAAGTACTACCAGGTTGCCCACTAGAATGGTTGCTCCAGTCTCCACTTGCCAACAACATTACATGAGGGCTCCTCGATGCCACATCCCCACCAAAATTTGGCATTTTTAACTTTTCTGAGTCTTCTTGTCCATTGGATGACCTCATTCTTGTTTTAATTTATATTTCCTAGTTAACTAGTGAGTTTGAGTGTCTCTTCAAAAAAAAATTAAGCTTTCGGTTTCTCTTTCTTCTCTATCCATATTCTCTTCCCAGGAATTTTAAATTAGCCTACATCTAGGCTGATGACTACCAATGTTATATTTCCAGCCCTGGCCCTTCCCTGAATTTTATGCTAACATGTCAAAATATACTCTTGCATTTCTCATAGAACATGTCAATTATAACATATCTAATTTAGAGCTTTTAGGTCCTCAGCACATCTACCACCAACATTATATGCCTCGTCTTTCTCATACCAATAAATAGCACCATCATCCACTCAGTTGCATAAATCAGAAATCTAGGAGTTATCATTGATTACTTTTGGTCTTTTATGCCACCACATCCAAACTATCAGCAAACTTGGATAGCTCTACTTCAAAAATATATCCTGAATCCATCTACTTCTCTTTATCTTTGCTTTACCCCACCCCACCCTAGAATATACTATGACATTTCACTGAGTTTATGCATTTCACAATATGAATTTCATCTGTTCATTTAAGTATTTATTGCCTGTATCTTCCATTAGATTGTCAGTTCCAAGAGGGCAATAACCATGCCTGTTTTTGTTTCCATTGTGTCCCCAGGACCCTGAACAGTGCCTGGTATTCATTAAATATTGGCTTAATAAGTGGTTTCTTTCATTTTCACCCTTCTCTGTTGGAAGCTGAGCAGCCAAACACCAATAAAAAGCTAGAGGTTCCCCTGACCACTTGCTCTAGAATGGGAAGATACAGACCACATGTAAGAATTGCTCAATTGAAAGTCTTAACACCTATGTCATTGTTAAACTCTATAGAGATGAAAATTATTTCTTAATACTTTTTAGCTTTGCCTAGCATAGCATCTAGTATGTAAAAATGAACAATAAATACCACCGGAATTAATACACATGTTTAATATTTTGAGTATGTGGGAAACAGCTTCTGTGTGTGTACATCACTTTGAATGTACACATAACTTCCTTTTTCATTGGTGGAATTGTTGCCTACACCAGTACTAATGTTCACTTAAGGTATTATGATATAGCTCAAATTATGAAAGCTTATGGAAGATCACGCCCCTGAAGATATCTAGGTTCTGGAATTAGTGGAGAATTGCCGAAAATTGGACAATAGAAATTGTTATATAAATGATCGGCTGGGTCGGCCACTGAACTCAGTTTTTGTTAGGCAGATCTGCTTTGCATCTAAGCAAGAACTGATTCTTCAAACTAGAGAGAGCCATTCAGAAAGAGGAGACAGTCTTCTCTGTGTGATTAAGGAAGATGGGATGAAGTGAAGACACTGAGAACCAAGATGGAATTCACCACAGTGGCCACAGAGGTACTAGAGATACAGTACTTCATAATCACCTGGGGTAGATAAGTTATGATACAGATTTTCAGGCTCATCGCAAATATTATTTTGAAGGTCTAGTACTTGGCCCAGGAATCTGCATTCTATCAAGCACCCTAGAGGACTGGGCCATATTTTGAGAAAATCTATGCTAGAGAGGCTGACCCAAACAATACACTAGAGTAACACGTGACAATACATTTCTTAATGGATAGGGCTGTCTTTAACAATGTACAGAGAATTGGTTTCAGACAAATAGAAAAAGACAGAGAATGGTGCAGGGATAAGTGTAGTTTTCCTAAAGCTGAGAACCATAGAATCTTTCATATCCAAGTGCAAAGGGAGTGACTGCAAGGTCAGTGAAGGTTATGCAGCTTTAGTGCTTATGTCTTTGAGTTTCTCCTCTTCTAAATCTGGTCAGAACCTTCTAATTCCAAAAGTAATTAATCTGTTCATTAATTTAAAAATCCCTGATACATTGTTTGGCACAGAAGTTGGCACTCTGCAAATGCTTTGAGTTATTGAATTGAGCATAAGTTTCTTTGTTTGTTTTTTTGAGATGGAGTCTTGCTCTGTCGCCCAGGGTGGAGTGCAGTGGCACAATCTCGGCTCACTGCAAGCTCCACCTCCCGGGTTCACACCATTCTCCTGCCTCAGCCTCCTGAGTAGCTAGGACTACAGGTGCCCACCACCATGCCCGGCTAATTTTTTGTATTTTTAGTAGAGATGGGGTTTCACCGTGTTAGCCAGGATGGACTCGATGTCCTGACCTCGTGATCCACCCGCCTCGGCCTCCCAAAGTGCTGGGATTACAGGCATGAGCCACCGTGCCCAGCCTGAATTGAGCATGAGTTTTATCAAAGAAATAAAGGCCCTTATATAACCCTTTCCCCTGAGAAATGGTAATCTACTCAGATAAAATTTACATAAATGAAATTCTAGAATATCTTTAAATAATCAATAATGAGTCCTGGTTATGGGAAACAAACTAATATCTGAAGTTCTAATAAGACAGAGTTAAGTCATTAGAGAGAAATAAGGATGGGAAAGACCTCCTACAAAATAGAAATCTTGAACTGGATCTTGACTGAAGCAACTGAAATTTCAGAATCTTGTTTAACAAGAATGTACTCTCGTATTAGCTATGTAATTTAAAAGATGTAATGGGATACAACTGTTAGGAAGGAAGAAAAGAGCAGAAGCAAGGCATTTGACAAAGATGAGGCCTTCATTCTCATTTATGTTCTGGGCTGGACACAAGTTTGGGTTGAAGTCAAAGAACTATCACATATATATTATATATAGTGCATATATAATATGTAATATGCATTATATATAATACATATATAATATACATCATATACCATACATATATAATATACATAATATATGATACATATATAATATACATTATATACGATCCATATATATAAAACGTACATTATATATGATCCATATATAACGTACATTATATACGATCCATATATAATGTACATTATATATAATCCATATATAATGTACATTATATACGATACATATATAAAACATACGTTATATACGATACATATATAATATATAATATATGTTATATATGATACATATATAATATATAATATACATTGTATATGATACATATATATAATATATTATATATATAGACACACACATTTTGTTTAAACCATATTAACTCTACTTCTGAGGTCCTATACTTTTGCAATGGTAGGCTATCTAAACTTAGTCATTGGTGGGGACTCTACCACACCTGTGATTATACAAAAACCGCAGGGACTTAGACAACACCAAAGTATTGAGGAGAACTCTAGGTCATAAAGCCGGTTCTTCTTAAGAAAAATATTGTCTCTGTCATCATGGGCCCTTCAGAGCTATAGCTCTGTTACTTGAGGCCCTGACTCTTCAGTAAGGCATCTCTTCTACATGACCCTTGCAGCCATTCCCCTGAGTTCTTCCATCTTCATAGTCCTTCCAGTAAGGTGGTCCAGGGCATATATCTGACTTCAAACCTGAAAAAATCCTTGAGGCAAGGAATGGCCAAGCTAGACAGCCTACTTAAAAATAGGATAGTATGGAGAAATATGGAGAACAAGACAAAATTACACACACACACACACATGCACACACACACATGCACACACACACATTCATATTCTTGCCTCCTTCATAATTAGAAAAATAAAATTCCTGGTTATGGAATTCAGCTGGGCTCTCCAAGTATTGGTCAGAAGCTCTTTAAAGTCTTCAGGAGGCAAATTGCATTTATAAAATAAAACGTTGACCACATTCATTCACTCCTATTTTATATTTATATGGTGACTTTTGTACTTGATATTCAAATGTGCTACATTATGCTTTATGACTGTAATTTGCATACTGAAATAATATTTGAATTCAGGCACTTGGGAGTGATTTATAGTGTTTTCAACAGTTCCAGTGCTTTAGAAGGAAGGCTATATAGATCTATACAATCAGAGAACTTTAACTGCAGGATTTTGTCTCATTCAAACAGCCTAAACCTCTCATTTAAGATGATGAGTTGCCAATAATACAAAGGCAGCAGCAGCGTGGTCATTATTTTGATTGGGATGAGGTTGAGCCTCCCAACTACACCTAGCATAGTTGTGATGGCCATCTTAAACTTAAACTCTCTTGGTTTAAGGCCTAGCCTGGTTCCCTGCTGCCAAAGCTTCCAGGCTTCCTGCTGGAGCCCATGAATGCTGACGTAGACATTCTGGCTTTCTCTTTGAGCTGAGATCAAGCCTGTTGCTAGACATGGGGAATGTAGAGAGTGTTCTAGCTCCTTTATAGACTCAAAAGTGTTTTCTGTAAAGTGAGGTGCTGAGATTTGGTCAAGAGACCTCCGGGGTCTGTGGGTCCCCAGTGAGTGCTTGGGGTCCATCCAGCCTTCCACCTCAGCTCCCAACAGTGAACCCCTGTTTCCATGCTTGCTATAATAGGCTTCCATAGAAGATGGAAGATTTCTTTTCAGAAACAGGTTCAGACACACACACACACACACACACACACACACACGAGTTTGAAAACCAGTGGAGTACACGGCACATGAATTTCTCTCTTCCCTGGCATCTCTGGTCTTTGGCAGCAACTCTGATTTTGGTATCCTGATTCTCTAGGAACTGGGCTTCAGCCTGTTACGGACTGAATTATACCTCTCCCCAAATTTGTATGATGAAACCTTAATGCCAAATGTGAGGATAATTAAAGACAGGGATTTTAAAGAGAGGATTAAGGTTAAATGAAGCCTTAAGGGTGGGGCCTTATTCCAAAAGGACTGGTGTCTTGATAAAACAACAAGATTAGGACACAGACACACACAGAGGGAAGGCCATATGAAGATGCAGAGAGAAGGTGGCCATCTGTGAATTTAAGAAGAGAGGCCTCAAGAGAGACCAAATGTGCAGACTCTTTGATCTTGAATTTTTGGTCTCCAGAACTGTGAGAAAATAAATTTCTGATGTATAAGACACCCAGTCTGATGTATTTTTTAAAAAAACAAAACAGTGTTTTGTTATAGCAGCCCTAAAAGACTAATATAAGCCATAGTGATTCAATGTTTAACTATTATTGAACACTCACTATGTGCCTAGCTCTGTTCTAAGCCCTGGAGATACAATGGTAAAGAAAATAGACAAACCTCTTTATCTTCAAGTCACCTAACAAGAGGCAGATTCAGGAGCCAGATTCACAAACTGTACTACTTACTGGTGGTATGACCTTGAGCTAGTTACTTAATCTTCATGTGCCTCAGTTTTCTATGTCTACAAAATGGATATGATAAAATTACATTGGAGTTGTTGTAAAGATTAAAACAATTATTATATGCAAAGTACTTTTAATAGTATCTGGCAGATGTCAAGTGTTAGCTATTATTACTTTCACACAGTAATCCAGACAGACAAAAAAAAAAAAAAAAAACGTATTATCTAATTCCAGGTAGTGCTAAGTGCTGTGAAAAAAGGTAGAGGATTGAGAATGATGGCAGGAGGAAAGACCTCTTGGAGGGTGTTTCAAGCACAGCCCTAAATATTTATCAGTTCTGAATAAACCAAATTAAACCAAACAAACTAAATATTGTCCTTAATAAACTGATAAAGTCATGCAAAGAATATTCCAGGCAGGGAGAATAGCAAGTGCAAATGTCCTGGGGTCAGAAGATATTTGGCATGTTATAAGAATCATGAAAAACCAGTGTGGTAAAACAACATGGGCAGTACACAGAGTAGCTAAAATTAGGTCAAGCAGATTAGGAGGGGGCAGACAATGAAAACCTCAATTAGGCCAGAACTCTCTCCTCCAACTTTCCCAATATAAGGCAATTGCCTTGGACCCATGTCAAATATACAAATTGCCAGGGCTTTTCCTTGGAAATTCTGATTCAATAGTCTCATCACCTACTACATGGAAAGTACCATTTTAGGCACTAGGAATACATCAGGAAAAAAAAAAAAACCCATACACAAACAAAAGAGCTTATGTTCTCGATGGAGCTTATGTTCTAATAGGGGAAGACAGAAAATAAACATGTTTAAAAATGATATAGCTGGGTGTGATGGTACACACCTGTAGTCCCAGCTACTCTGGAGGCTGAGGCAGGAGGATTACTTAAGCCCAGGAGTTCGAGGTTCCAGTGAGCTGTAATTGCACCACTGAACTCCATCCTGAATGACAGAGCAAGATTATGGCTTTTAAACAATGACATCGTACATTAGATATAGCTACATGCTAAAGAACAAACAAAACGTAACCCAATAAGTGGAACTGCCAGTGCTGTGGATGCACGTAAGCTGCATTGTTTTTATATAGGATGATCAAGTCTGGATTGGAGATATAAATTTGGGAGTTGTCATCAAATAGATGATATTTAAATCTATGAAACTGGATGAAAACACCAAGGAAATAAGTATAGACAGAAAAGTCTAAGGACTGACTCTGCAACTCCAGTGTTTAGAGAATGGGTAGCTGAGGAGGAGCCAGCAAAGGAGTTTAAGGAGATTGGTGGGGAGCAACCAGTGAAGTAGAAGGTAAACCAAGAGTTTGGGGGTGTCCCAGAGATAGGAATGGTCAACTGTGTCAACAAGCTGTTGCTAGGTCAAATAAGATAAGGACAATGAACGCACCATTAGATTGAGCACTAATGAGAGGTGACAGCATGCTGGCAGTCCTCACAGCCCTCGCTCGCTCTCGGCGCCTCCTCTGTCTGGGCTCCCACTTTGGCGGCACTTGAGAAGCCCTTCAGCCCACTGCTGCACTGTGGGAGCCCCTTTCTGGGCTGGCCAAGGCGGGAGCCGGCTCCCTCAGCTTGCAGGGTGGTGTGGAGGGAGACGCGCGAGCGGGAACCGGGGCTGCTGGCGCTCTTGCGGGCCAGCTGGAGTTCCGGGTGGGCGTGGGCTTGGCGGGCCCTGCACTCGGAGCAGCCCCGCCGGCCGTGCAGGCCCCGGGCAATGAGGGACTTAGCACCTGGGCCAGCGGCTGCGGAGGGTGTACTGGGTCCCCCAGCAGTGCCAGCCCACCGGCACTGTGCTCGATTTCTCACCGGACCTTAGCTGCCTTCCCGCGGGGCAGGGCTCCGGACCTGCAGCCCACCATGCCTGAGCCTCCCACCCCCTCCGTGGGCTCCTGTGCGGCCTGAGCCTCCCGGACGAGCGCCACCCCCTGCTCCACGGCTACCAGTCCCATCGACCACCCAAGGGTTGAGGAGTGCGAGCGCAGGGCACGGGACTGGCAGGCAGCTCCACCTGCAGCCCCAGTGCAGGATCCACTGGGTGAAGCCAGCTGGGCTCCTGAGTCTGGTGGAGATGTGGAGAACCTGTATGTCTAGCTCAGGGATTGTAAATACACCAATCAGCACGCTGTGTCTAGCTCAGGGTCTGTGAATGCACTATTTGACACTCTGTATCTAGCTGCTCTAGTGGGGCCTTGGAGAACCTTTATGTCTAGCTCAAGGATTGTAAATACACCAATCAGCACTCTGTATCTAGCTCAAGGTTTGTAAACACACCAATCAGCACCCTGTGTCTAGCTCAAGGTTTGTGAGTGCACCAATCGACACTCTGTATCTAGCTGCTCTGGTGGGGCCGTGGAGAACCTTTGTGTCCATACTCTGTATCTAACTGATTTGATGGGGAGGTGGAGAACCTTTATGTCTAGCTCAGGGATTGTAAACACACCAATCAGTACCCTGTCAAAACAGATCACTCGGCTCTACCAATCAGCAGGACGTGGGTGGGGCCAGATAAGAGAATAAAAGCAGGCTGCCCGAGCCAGCAGTGGCAACCCGCTGGGGTCCCCTTCCACACTGTGGAAGCTTTGTTCTTTTGCTCTTTTCAATAAATCTTGCTACTGCTCACTCTTTGGGTCCACACTGCTTTTATGAGCTGTAACACTCACCGTGAAGGTCTGCAGCTTCACTCCTGAAGCCAGCGAGCCCACGAGCCCACCGGGAGGAAAGAACAACTCCAGACGCGCCGCCTTAAGAGCTGTAACACTCACCGCGAAGGTCTGCAGCTTTACTCCTGAGCCAGCGAGACCACGAACCCACCAGAAGGAAGAAACTCCAAACACATCCGAACATCAGAAGGAACAAACTCCAGACGCGCCACCTTAAGAGCTGTAACACTCACCGCGAGGGTCCGCGGCTTCATTCTTGAAGTCAGTGAGACCAAGACCCCACCAATTCCGGACACACTAACAGCTCATTAAGTTAACAGGAAGGAAGGCAGGTTGGTAGATATAGTAGAAGGAATGTGAGTAAACTGTTCTGATTGCTTCTATTTTCTCAGTGAATAATAGGAAGCATGTTTATCAGCTAAAAATGAATATGGAAAGGAGGAGGTGGAAGCTTGATTAGTAGAAAAAGGTATGTAATAGTCATCTTGGAGAGTGGGAGAGATAGAAGAACTTGGCAAACCTTTTACAATTGCTGAGCAGCATTAAGGGTCCATTTGAGGATCATGGTCATGAATTCAGAGTGATACCAGCCAGCATAGTTGTGGGTTTTTTCCCAGTCATGATTGACTGCACAAGTACAGTGCAAAGTAGGCAGAGAGACAGATTTAACTGAGATTGTGGTTTTGCTAAACAAAGTGAAAGGGGTGCAGGGGAGTTGAGGCTACGTATAGGAAGCAATTAAAATGCTTGTCCATGCAATTAAGGAGGGAAGAGGGGACATCAGAGTGAAAAGTTTGTAGGATCAATCGATTGTACGGTCTGCCATGGTTGAAGGGATGACTGGAGATAGAGCATTAGATGGAATGAGCCAGAAAGATGGGAAGTGGTGGAAAGAGAATAGGATACATGACATTGAGGTTGTGGGAGTTGTAGTTATTGGTAATGAGAAGAGCTAAAGTATGCCATGGGAGTGACTGGCTGAGGGGGTAGAGAAGAAGGTCACAGGAGAAGAGGAGGAAGTCAAGGAACTGAGAGGCCAAGGTGTTTGAATTTCGTCCATGTCGGTATTGAAATCACCAATAATTAATACAAGACTAGTATTTGAGAGAGTGCCAGTCTTCTGGCACAAAATTGAAAAGTTTTAACACAAACTCTGGGTGATTCTTCTCTTTAGGATAGTTTGCAAACCCTGCCTAGGGTCATGGTAAAGGCCCAGGATATTATTCTGAGTGTGATTGGAAGGCAGTGCAGGGGTTTGAGCATGGGAGTGATTATTCCCATTTTACAGATGACAAAACCATGGTTTGCAAAAGTTAAACACGTTATTCAAGTTCACTTACCTAATAAGTGAAAAAATGGCAGCTGCTCTGTGAGTATTTGTTACCTGTAGGGCAAAACTGTGGTTCTTATGCAACTTTTGCTCCCTCCAAAGCCCATGTCCTATTCAGCACTACATCTCTGTGCACGAGCAAGCAGGAGTTAACTATGGCCTAAAAATACATTTTATTTCAGCTCTATTCTCCACACCTAGAGATACTCAGCAAACCATATTGCAGAATTAGGACATGTGCAGTGCTAAACTGTGGCACAAAATCACAAGGAAACAACTAGAGAAGGGAAGGGCATTCAGTAACATGAGAAAAAAGTGAGAAATAAGCAATATGTCTCTGTTTTTCTCATCACCAGATTACTTACAATATCTCATGGCTGTCTTACCATTTCTTTAGATTTTATATGCTAAACAGGAAAATAATAATGTATATATAAGTGATGACGTGTGGTGAACTTAAACTAGACACAAAAGACCTATTGGACAGCCTCAATTCCATAAAGAAACATTACGGGGCTTGTCCTCTAATTTTCCCCATTCTGCAAAATCAAGGATTCCATTAGATAATATCTGAACAAATATTAATCAATCTAAACTCTAAGCCACCCTTGGGGTAAGCTCTCAAATGTAGGTTACTACCATGTATGGTCTTCTTGTCAAAAGATGGGTGCATGAATAACCAAGCTCCCCAGCACTGTTACATCCCAAAGCACAAAAGAAAGAAGGAAAGAGAGTCTCTCATCCTGAAATTCTAGCCTGTCACGTCCACCACACCACAGCCCAAGTATGTAGTAGGTAGAGAGATGCCTTCTTGGTCTGTGATTTTTAGCAGGCACATTCTATCCTGAAAATAACATTTATTTCATAAGCATCCAAGAACCCGGGAGTCCTTAGAAATCTGGAAGGGGTCTTGCTTTTTAAAAAGTATTTCCTCCGAGGAAGAAAACAGGTGCCCTTATTTTATTTCATGGGGTTCTGATAATCAGGGCAGCCTTTTCCTTAAAAAAAAAAAAAAAAAAAAAAAGATTCTCCCCTGCCCTTAACCAAAGTAACAAAGTAAGTGTTCTATAATCCTCCACTAACCACATTTAGTTTGAAATATTTAATAAATTTCCCACAAGCAATACCCCCTAGCATGTTTGCTGCGACTAAATGGCAAAATTGCAGGGCCAGACATGGAAAAGACAAACCAGGCATCCCCAGTGGAAATCAGGAAGTCAGCAGCCTTTGTACCCCACCATCCTGAAAAGGCACATGCAAACACCTAAAGGTCCAGGCTTCATGTGGCTTCCTCCTACTTTCCCACAAACATGTGGACTGGTCAAAGCCCTTTGCATTGAAAATGTACCTCTCTTCTGCAGGAAATCATAGCATCTGCCTCATCAGTTCTCCTCTCCCCAGGGAAGCCTTGCTGGCCCCTGCCCATCTACTCTGCCATACCACTGCCGAGCGAAGCTACCAGTACTTGCTCCCTCCTATGCACACCTCTGAAACGGGATTTTTTTTGGCCTGGTATTCATGTCTGCTGTCTGTGTCCCCCCACTGGCTGTGAGCTCCCTTAGGACAAGAACAAGGCTAACTTATCTCTGGTTCCGCAGAACCTAGAACAAAGCCTGAGGCGGGGTAGACAAAGGGTGACAGACAGAAAGGGAAGAGGATAGATGAGGGGAGAAAAAAGAGGGGAGGAGAGAAGTAAGTGGGAGTATCTGCTGCAGCCAGCCAGATAGGCAGAAGTCCCTACATAGGGCTTTCTATTCCAGGTGTGCCCCACCTAGTTGTGCTAAGAGGCCTGGAGGCTTGAACAAAAGAGTCTCATGAAGCTCCTAGCATTCTAGTTTTAAAAAATGGATGGTGTTCTCTATCTCTATCCAAAGAAGAAATATTTTTGCAGGAAAATGAATGATTTGGTTGCATCATTCTTCCCTCTTCCTCAAATCTCATTCCTCTTGATATGAGGAGACCACTTTGAAGACATTGGAGCTCCCTGAATGCAGAGAAGATAGGCAGTAGCAGGATCTGCCATAATTCTAAAAGTGTGCATGGGAGAATCTCGCTCTGCTACCTCTTTTTATGAACCCTCCTATTTTTTCAATTCAATTAAAAAAAAAAACCTTTTCGAGAGCCTACTCTTGATTGAGAATATACATTTTTCTATTGCATTCAAAAACATCAGCATCATTTCAAGCAATTTGTCTCCAAATCATAAGCACTAATTAGTGTGGCACCCTTTTTGAAATTTCAATCACACCATTGTATAGTGGTTTCATTTCTTTTTCAAGGCCAATCACAGAATTTTCAAGGCTTTATGACAGCAAGTGACAGTGTGAGAAGCAGCTTTTTTTCCTAGTGCCAAGAGAGGCATCTGCTGTGAGGCCCCCTCCTATTCATGAGTTAGAAAGGCTTTCCCCCAAACCTTGAATGTGTTCAGCCTTCTGTGTTGCCATGGACTAGAGCTGCCACAGAAATGATGTCTCAGTGTGGAGTCTTCCATATTATTGTGCTCCAAAAGACCATTGAGTGTCTTGGTTATTAATTTAACCAAAGGGATTCTGGAAGTTAGTCATAGACCCTGCAGGACTAGCTCTAAGAAGGGTAATTTGGTGAGAAGCTACTCTTCAACATCATGATTCTCATTTTCCATCTAAAAAATGTTTTATTAAGTAGATGTGCTGAGCTTTCTATAGTAGTTTGTTTGGTTGTTTGATAGAATGTGAATTGAAATTTAGAAGGCATTTAGAAACATTTCTTGTAACCAAAGCACTAGATGTATGTTTCACTAGGGTGAGAACTGTCTATTCCACATATCTTTACCACGAGCTGTCTGATACATTTATTCAAGTGCACAGTGAATGGTGCATGGATGAACAAATGAATAATCTGAACAGCAAGAAGTTAAATAGTAGAGACTGGATAGGACCCTTAATAAAAAGTCATTATAAACTTGTCTGACCGTTAGAGTTACCTGGCCACTTCTTAAAAATATAGATGATCTGGTCTCCACTCTTGACTAGAATCCATAATTCAAACAAGCTATTATGGTGATTCTTTTATTTTAAAATGCATGATTCAGTGGTTTTCAGTATACTCACAAGGTTGTATAACTCTCACCACTAACAAATTCAATAACATCTTCATCACTCCCAAAAGGAAACCCCATACTTACTAAGCAGTCATTCTCCATTCCCCCTCCCCTAGCCTCTGACAACCATTGATCTCCTTTCAGTGTCTATATATTTGTCTATTCTGGAGATTTAATATAAATGGAATCATACAGTTTGTGGCCTTCTGTTTCTGGCTTCTTTCAATAAGCATAATTAACGTCATGTATTCAAGGTTAATTTTTACCATAGCATGTATCAGTAATTCATTCCTGTTTATTGGTTGAATAAGTTTTTATTATATGGACATGCTGCATTTTGATTATTCATTCACCAGTTGATGGACATTTGAGTTGTTTCTATTTTTGGACTATTATGAATAATTCTGCTATGGACATTTGTTGAGTAGATACCTGTTTTCAATTCTCCTGCAATGTGTAGTGATAGCAGGCAACAATCAAAGATCTGGAGTGGGGGAAACAGATGCAGGATTTGGGGAAAAGCCATGTGCAAGCTCACACAAGGAATCAATGGCAGAGTTGAGTCCAGAGTCCAGACCTCCTGACTCCAAAAGGGACGGGACT
Source organism: Symphalangus syndactylus (assembly GCF_028878055.3). Taxonomy (NCBI): domain Eukaryota; kingdom Metazoa; phylum Chordata; class Mammalia; order Primates; family Hylobatidae; genus Symphalangus; species Symphalangus syndactylus. Next base: position 150,980,234 of record NC_072447.2, on the reverse strand, counting down.
TTTGGAGTCCAAAAGGGACTCTTGACTCCTCCAAAGGGACAGGACTCTGTCCCTTTGCTGAAGTGTTCATCCCAGTCAGAAATCTGTGCAAACCTTTCAGAGATGTTTCTTCCAGGGATTTGGAGGAGGGTACAGGGTGAGCTGCCATATCTGAACCATCTATAATTGGTGAGGTCCTGACAGCAACTGGGTTGAGTAACTGCTTCTACGCAACAGTAACAACCCATTAGAAGAGAATGTATAGCTTCTTGGGGACCCTCATTTATTTAACATGGGTTGAAGAGTGAATAATATAACTATTGACTCATCTACTTGGAGGAAGTTAAAGTCACTTCCATTTCTTTGATAGATACCCCAGAGTAGCATTGAGCACTCTTTTTCTCAGAAACACTCTCTGCTTAGCTGACTGCTATCATTGCTGAACTTGAACATTTGAAGGAGAAACAGTCTGCGAACAGGCACCAATTTTTCAGTGCAACATGACTTGCAGGGGCAAATGTCCACTGGGGACTTATTTTCTAGGCACCAAATACTGATTGAAGATGTAGTTAACTATGTATGAAATTTTAGCTCCCTCAATTAATTGGGGGCACTAAATTATGGCTGCTCCAAAAAAGCAGAAAAGACTTTATGAAAATTGAACCTGTTAAACGGAATTCTCCCAGGTTAAGAGCAATAAACTACAGCAGCCTGCAATGATGATGACCTTTAGCAAGAACAGCTAACTTCCTTGTCAGTTGAAAAGGTATCAGAAGGCTAAATTTGAGGGTGTGCAAAAAGTGCTGGAAAAAGCCAGTTCGGTTAGGCTAGACCAACTATCAGTCCTAAAATAAAATTGCACTGTGTTTGGTTGCTTAATCAGTACTGAGAATATTAAACACTGTCTTCTTTCATTCTTTTTAAAAAGATATCTGACTGCTCTGGTCTGAATGTTTGTGTCCCCCCATAATTCATATGTTGAAACCCTAATCCCCAAGGTGATGGTATTAGGAGGTGGAGCCTTTGGAGACATGATTAGGTCATGAAGGCAGGGACCTCATGATTGGGATTAGTGTCCTTATAAAAGAAACCTCAGAGAACTAGCTAGCCCCTCCCACCACGTGAGGAAACAGCTAGAAGGTGCCATGTAAGAGCCAGGAAGCGGGCTCTCACCAGGAAGCAGGCTCTCACCAGACGCTGAATCTGCGAGTCCATTGATCTTGGACTTCTTAGCTCCCAAAACTGTGAGAAATAAATTTCTGTTGTTTAGTAGCTACCTAGTTTATGGTATTTTGTTACAGCAGCCTGGACAGACTAAGATGCTATTAAGAAATATATTTTCTGTGCTTATCTTTCTGAAAGCAATAAATCTATAGATTACACAAGCACCTAGAACAGATCTGGCACTCAACAGATGCTTTGAATGAATGAATGGATGATAAGGTTTAACAAGGAAATAGACCTTGTCCTTAAAAGCTTGCAATGGGCATAAATGAATTCTAGAAAGTTTAGAAAGTGTCAGTAATTGAGGTCATGGCAATGGGACCAAAAAAAAAAAAAAAAAAAAAAAAAGAATTATAAGTTCCAAAGATAAAAACTAAAACATGAGAATGGTGTCAGGATCAGAAAGACATCTCAGAACCTACCGGTCTTGGGTCTTGAGCTGGGCTTCAGATAAATAGTGGTAATGTGAGAATCTTGTATGACAAGAAGGTATTCAGTTATTATCTGCTTAATGTGAATAAGAATAGGAATAAGGAGAAGGAGAAGAACAAGAGGAGGAAAATTAGGAGGAAAAATAATAGAATGGAATTGACAGAAAGAATGGAAGAAAGAGAAGAGCAAAAGCAAAGAACATGAAAAGGAATGAAGGGATTGTGTCCAGGAGGTCAAAATGATGCAGACACTCTTTAATTTCATCATCCTCTGCTGTCAGGAACTGCTTGGCATCCAGACCTTAGTTTGTAAACTTTCCCTGAGCCAAGTTCATTTCCTGAACCCACTTGAGGGTTCTATCCCATCAACCCTTGGAGCCTTGTTCTGGCCTTAGGCAGAATGCAGAGCCTCTATGTTAAAAAGATATTTACTCAAATGTTACTGCCAGTTACTTGCATACTGCTCAGCCCTCATACTTTTGTATTTCAGATCCATATTCTGGATGTGTGAAGAGGTGACTTCTTTTGTTAAGTTCATTGAGGTTTGTTGGTTTGCTTCCTTCTGCCCATCTGCTCTGAGCGGAGGAAGTTCCGATTGCCAGTATCTCACCTCCATGTTCCTCAGGACGTTTTCCCTACCAGGGTGCTTATTTAGGCCTCTAGAACTCACCTGTTTCCCCCATGTGATCCTTGGGAAAGTTGCCACTTCACAATACTGAGTTTTTGTCTGGGTTTCAGCCCTCTGCCTCAAGATGCGGACTTCCCACCTGGACCAATGGTAACTGGTGAGACAAATTCTGTACAAATTCATCTCCTAGTTAGGGTCCTTAACTGCATGGTCCTTAATGTAAAGTGAACTCGGTTGGTCTCCTTTCTGCTCAAATCGTAGCCTGCCACTTGAGCTCTCTGAATTCTCTCATAACTTATCTAAGTATGTGAGCAGTTAATCACACTTCTGAAAGTTTCATTCCTTGACTAAATATTCATCAAGCACTTACTATGTGCCAGGAACTAGGATATGGGGACAAACAGAGCTTCCAGTCTGAGGCAAAAATAAATGTTAGTTATTCAAATCATTTTATAGGTAAACTCAAGAACAGCCCTGTGCTGTCCCGTCAGCAGCTCTACCCCTGGCAGTTTCTTAGAGGATACTGAGTCCTCACTTTGGACCCCCTTCATCAGACCGAGATTACAGTTGAGGAACCTGCCTAACAAACTGACCACATTCAAAAGAGGCAAGACAAAGGTAACCTTTTCCATTCAAAGCTTCTGCCAGGTGTTTGTGTAGCTAAGTGGTGGCTATTAAAAGTCCAACAACCCAGTAATGGCTCCCATTTCTTATGCACCTACAGGCCTCCAGGGCACAGTCATGAAAGCATTAAAATGAACAAAGGGGAACTGACAAAGCACTGCATAGCAGAGTAAATTGCTACCTCCAGTACCTCCTGGGTCAGCTGGGCTGATCGCTGTGGAGTCAGGAAGTGTTTCTGTCCTTTAAAGAGGACTCAGACAACTCTGTTTGGAGAATTTATATTTGTCCTTTGGGGCTGCACATAGGTTCATATGGAGGCCTTGTCTCTTCCTAATAATTACCCATTGGATCGCCTGGAAAGAGAAGGCCTGTAAAAGAGCCCTTCCCAGCAGGGGGATAGGGAAGGGACTTAGGAATGTCAAAGCCTTGTTTGAGGTTCTGGGGGAAGGAATGGATTCTTCTGAGGACCCTCCCTAAAGCTGAGTGGGAATCTGCACAGAGAAGGTGCGAAGGTGAGGATGTTCTCTGTGAAGACTGGGGCTGTGCAGGGCTCTAGGCCTTGGACAATGAAAGTTATTAAGCACTGGAGTGAACCCATAAGTGGATTTCCTGTGAGAGCATGTGTGTTCACCCCTTGGACTATGGAAATGGTCCAGAGGAATTGCAGGCTGCAAAATGAAGTGGAAATGAGAGAAGCAGGAAGGCACAAGCAAGACAGAGTAGCTAGCGGTGGCCTCTGGAATAGGCTGACTCTCACCTTCCCAAATATGCCCCGTAAAAGACACTCTGTTTACAGAGCTTGAGGCGTGTGTACTGAGTATAGTGACATATCTGTGAAATGCTGTATTTAGCAGTGTGGGTGCATGTATTGCTTTCTTTAGTGGCATATTTGAAACTATGCTTCACACAGCTAGGTGCATGAATGACTCACCACAGTGATATCTGCATGAAACACTGTTTAGCAACACATACTACATATAGACTTCTTTAGGGATGGATGCTGAAACTATTTTAACAGAGCAAGGTGCGTGAATAACTCACTATAGTAATATCTGTGTGACACACTATGTTTAACAGGGTATTACTTTTCTATATGTACTACATTAAATGATAAATGTTAGAACTCAGTTAACAGAGCTTGGTGTATGTGGGTGTGTATGTGTGTGTTACTGAGTATGATGATATCTTTGAATCCCCATGTTTAGCAGTGTGTGGCATATGTATTACTTTGTTTAGTTATATATGTTGAAACACTGTGTTTAACTGTTAGAGAAAGATGGAACAAGACAGCCCAGGATTGGAGGAGCTGTAATTTCAGGATTACACGAAATTACTATAATCGTGATAAGGGAGATAGAGATATGTACAGTGGACCATGGGCACATCCACCAGGGAGACCTAACCATGTCTGGGGCAGCTGGCATCATAAAAGGACCTCTTTGAGGAAAGGACATTGAAACTGTACCCGAACGAATGAATAAGAGCACCTGTTTCCCGGGCAATTGCTCCATGCCAGGTATTATTTGAAGGGCTTTACATGATCGAACGCGCTTAATCCTCACAAAAGCCATTTATCGTCATTGCACAAATGGAGAAACTGAGGCATACAGCAAATTTAGGTAATTCTCCAAGATTCTGCAGCTGCAGAGCCTGTCCTTGTCACCACTATGCTATAATGTCTATTAAAAAAAAAAGAAATTAACTTACACAGAGGTGGAGAAATAGTGTTTCAGGAACAACAAACGAGGTCTGGAGGAGAGAGTTTATGGTGTGTTCAAGGAACTGAGAAAAGGCTGGTGTGACAGGAGTGAGGGCACCAGGAAGAACCCTGTGAGATATAAAATAAAGCTTGAGAGGACCATAGTGGTTCACTCATTCAAAGCCTTGTGAGTTGTGGGAAGGGTTTGGATTTATCTTCAAGCAATGAGAAGCCCTCAAATAGTTTTGAGCAGGGAAAAGACACAATTGTTTTAGTGAGAAATTGCAGGATTCAAGAGAAATTTTGCCTTTGAAATCAACTACAACTTGGGGATAAATTGGGTGTTTGGGTATGAAGAGGAAAAAGTAACAATGACATGCAGGTTTTTTCACAGGAACAATCTTGTATGTGGTGATACATTCTACTGAACTAGGGATTACCGGAGGAGATACAGGTTGGAGAGAGGATGTGGGAAGCTTGAGAGCTTGGTTTCAAGCATCCATCTTTTGGTGTGCTCATGACACATTGAGTCCCTTGGATTTATATTATCTATACGCCAATGGCTCCCACCTTATTGATATCTGTCTGTTGAAATTTAATTTATCCAAAGAAGCATAACTTAATCTTGTTCATTTCCACAGGAATGAACAGCTTCTCCTCATCTTCCCCATTACAGTAAATGGTACCACCATCTACCTGGGTGCTCCAGCTGAAAACCTATGACTCTCCTCTCTCTCTCTCGCTCCTCACATCCAATCTATCCATAGTTCTGACAGCTGTTTCTTCAAAATGCACCCACGATCCAAACACTTCTGTTCACCACCTCTACTGTGATCCCTCTAGCTCTAGTCACTGTCCTCTCTCACTTGAACAACTGCCGCAGCCCCTACTTCAGCTTCCTGCTTCTACTCTCACTCCACTGGAGGTTTTTATCATCAGTGCAGCCAGAATGATCTTTCACAAATGTAAATAAAGTCGTATCTTCCTGCTTCTCAGAACTCTTCAAAGACTTCTCTCTGCACTCAGATTTAAATCCAAAGTCCTTAACAGAGCCAACTAGGCATAACCTGACCCTGCCTGTTTCTCCAAGCTCAGCTCCTACCACTCTGACCCTCACTTACTCTTCTTGTTTTTCCTAGAACTCCTCCAGCTCATTTATCCCTTAGGGCCATTGTATTTTCTCTTCCCTTGGCCTAGAACACTCTCCCTTCCAGATATTCTCATGCATTGCTATCATATTTCATTCATGGCTCTGTTCAAATGCCACCTTTTCAGAAGTCATGTCCTTCATCATCCTATCTCAAGTAGCACTAACCTATCACTCATTATTCCATTTACTTCATTTTATTTTCCGTCCTAGTATTTCTTATCACCTCAAATTACGTTATTTATTTCTTTGTTAGTATTCTCCATAAGAATATACCTCTTTGAGGGCAGGGGCTCTATCTCATTCAGTAATATATGCCCAGTGCCCAGAACAGGATTGGGTATATAATAGACTTTCATGAACTCTTGGCTAAATGTATTACTAAATTTTTTACTTGACGTCTATTGTCTTGTTTATCCCCAAATTGTCCTTAATTTCTGCGAATTGCCCTTCTGCTGCCCACTCTCCATCACTAGCTTAGCTGCAGGGCCCCTACACACAGTGATATAGCCAGAGAGCTGGCACCTATCCTAGGCTGAAACAATCAACATTCTTTCCTAGCATTTGAGACACAGGGCTGATAAAGAGGAGTCACACTCTCTTCTGCCATATAAAACAGAGGACTTGGAAATTCAAAGGATGGTTGTGACTGTGTTCTGAAATGTCGACTAGGAGCAGAAACATTCAGGTACAAGCAAAGGGAAATCATGAAGTAGATGCACACAGAGAGGAATACAGCACTAGATGGACAGAGTCCTTCTTGGGTTCTAGTTTTCTTGGTTCCAGTTCAATTCTGGCAGATATCCCACAGACTCTAGCTTTCTTAAGACAATTTAATAATCTGGAAAACAAATTATGTTATATCCATAAATCATTTGAATTAGATTTCTATTATTTGCAACCAGGAATCCCAACTTAAATAGATTTGGAAGTCAGAAGAGAGGTCTGAGCTAGACATATCATTTGGCAAGTTAATTGGCATATAGATGGTTTGGTGCAAATAGTCAGAACTCACCATAATCAGCTCTCTTCTCCTTCCTTGGCACATAATATGACTTCTCAGCCTCCCTTAAAGTGAATTCAAACAATATATCTAGTTTTGGCTGTGAAAGTGACACATGTCACTGTAAAGTTGGAAGCAGTTATGGGGGGAGTGCGCGTTTTCCATGTTTGAGATTCCCTGATGTAGTGGACACTGAGGCCATATCATGAGATTGGGACATGATAAAATGTCATCCAGTGTCCCTGCATTGGCCACGAGTGTGAAATAAATTGTTTTTTTTTTTCAATCTCTGATATTTCAGGACTAATTTCTGACCATAATATAACAGCTCATCCTGACTAAAGCAGGTGGTAATTGAAGTTATGGGAGGGTCTAGAACAGGGCCATAAGAACATTGGTAACTAAAGTTCAGGGAGAGATGGATTGGGCAATGAAGATTATGCAAGATCTGATAAAGTGGTAGGAGGAAAACCAAGATCACAGAAAATCCTAAAATCAATGGCAGTGAGGGGTTAATGGACGAGGGCATGCCCAAGAAGCCATGGAAATTCTGCTGAATGGTTAAATAATATGAAGACAGAAGAGTGTCTGTTGGATCCTGCAACATTTTAATTATTGGTGACTTTGACAAGTTTTGAAGAATCTGAAGAATAAATGGGGAGGAAAGGAAATGACTGTAATGTGTACACATTATTTGTTCAGTTGTTATGTTGCAGCAAATACATAAGGCAATAGTTGGAAGAGTATGTGGGAGCTTTTTTGTTTTTACGATGAAAGACACTTGAGAATATTAGAATTCTGATAGAAAGACTCAAGGAGCAATAGATAGTATCACTAGCTAACATATACTGGACACTGGCTAAGCACTTTTCATGTATAATCTAATTGAAGCTTCACAGCAACCTTATAAGATGATACGTTTATTGTCCCCATTTTACAGTTGAGGACATGGTGGTGCCGAGAGGTTAAGAGGCTTGCCCAGTGTTCCACAGCTGGTAAGTGACAAAGCCAGTGTGCAAACCCAGGCAGTAAGAGCCCTTGCTTTTACCTTCTCTGATCCAGAGATGAGGAGGTTAAAGAGACAAGTGTGGGGGTTAGAAGTGGTGCTCTCCAGGGTACTGGTCTTTGATACAGCACACCTCTTCATGGTAACAGCAGGTGAGGAGCGGATGGGAAAGAGACACACATGTGGACTGGGGTGGTGAACTGTTGAGGAAGGATCAACAGATGTTCTGATGGCATCTGTTTTCTCTGTAATGTGACAGGCTAGGTGATGCTTAGACAGAAAGTGTGAAGCAGGGCAAGGTGCTTGAGGAGGGTAAAAAGATTAAAAACAGTGGGTACAGCGGGTGAAGGAGTAAGCTGGGTTAAGGACCCATTTGAGGTTGGTAACCAGGAATTTAAAGAGGAACCAACCTGCCTGATTGCATAAATTTCTCTAGCAGTAAGCAGCTGTGGATAGAATAATAGCAGCTAACTTAATTGAATACTTAGCATGTGTGAGGCATTGTGCTAACCACTTTACATGTGTTACCTCATTAAATGCACTCAATAACTATGAAATAGGTTCAAGTGCTGGTTTGAAGAAATCTGCTAACTCATATTATTTCAGCTGGAGCTAGGCTTTTATTTTTTTATCCCTCATATCCATACACCATCAGCCACCAAGTCTTGTTGGTTCTTTCCTGACACTTTCTTGGTCTTGCATCTTCTCCTTTTCATTCTCATTGGCACTCTTCTGGCCAGGCCTTTCTGACATCAAGCCTAAATGACTGCAGCTGGCCTCCTCACTGGCCCTTCCCTCGTCAGACTTGGTGATATGGTTTGACTGTGTCCCCACCGAAATCTCATCTTGAATTCACATGTGTTGTGGAAGGGACCCAGTGGGAGGTAACTGAATCCTGGGGGCAGGTCTTTCCTGTGCCATTCTCCTGATAGTAAGTCTCACAAGATCTGATGGTTATTATAAGTAGGAGTTTTCCTGCACAAGCTCTCTATGCTTGCTGCCATCCATGTAAGAAGTGACTTTCTCCTCCTTGTCTTCTGCCATGATTGTGAGGCTTCCCCAGCCACGTGGAACTGTAAATCCAATTAAACCTCTTTCTTTTGTAAATTGCCCAGTCTCAGGTATGTCTTTATCAGCAACATGAAAACGGACTAATACACTTGGTGTGCTCCTGTTTATCTTTCCCATGGCTACAAGAATTATCTACTTTTAAAAGCATGTTAATTTTCTTCCTCCCAAGCTCAAGAACCCACAGAGCTTCCCACTACACCTCAAGTCAAATTCCAACTCTCCAGATCAAGATTTAAGACCCTCCATCAACTGATCTATTTTTTTTAACAATGTTATTCACTATTCCACACTATATTTTTGCATAAGGTTTCTAAAAGCAAAGATCACTCATTATTCTGAATCTTATGGACTGCATGCTTTTATCTTGTTTTACGGCCTCCATATAAACTTGTGTGTGGAAAACAGCCTCTAATTGAAGAATCAAGTCTAGACCTCTCTCCCAAGTTTTGGTTTGATATATTTCAATGTGTTTATGTACTTACAACTCAAAATGTCCAAATTTGACTTCATCTTCTCTCTAAAACCCCTATGCCTGTCCCAATGTACTATAATTATGTTCAAACAATGTGCAAACAATCTAAGTGTAAAGTTCAATGAATATTTGCATGTGTGTACCCCCATGTTACCACTCCCCCTCTCAAGATGTGGAAGATTTTTAGTGCCCCAAAGGCTCCCTAGTGCCCCTTCTCAGTCAGTACCAACATCTAAAGATAACCACTCTTTTGACATCTATAACCTTTTATTAGTCGTGCCTGCTCAGATAGATGGGATCATATTGTAGGTACTCATTTGTCATTCATAAACATTATATCTGTGAGATGTATCTATGTGATTTTATCTGTCAGTTATTTGTTCTTTTTATTTCTCTGTAGTATTTTATTTTATGAATATACCACAACTTGTTTGTCCATTCTACTGTTGATGGAGATTTGCATTTTTTCAGTTGGAGCTCATAAGAATGACATCGATATTATTATACACATCTTTTGGTAAACATAGTCCGCTATTTATCCCAGGAGTTGAACTTTTGAGTCACAGGGTAGATATATGTTTAACTTTACTAGATGTTGCTGATCAGTTTTCCAAACTGGTTATACCAATTTATACTCCTACCATCAGTGTACGAGAGGTCTAATTGTTCCACATCTTTGCCAAAGCTTGATATTGTTAGCCTTCTTAATTTTAGCCATTCTGCTGGGAGTATAGTGATATCTCATTGTGGTTTTAATGTAAATTTCCCTCATGACTAGTAATGTTGAGCACCTTTTCATATGCTTATTGACCATTTAGAAATCCTCTTGTAAAGTGATTGTTCAAGTCTTTTACCCAAATTTTAAATTGGGTTGGCTTTTTCTTCTTAATGTATATAATTTCTTTATATATTCTAGATATGAGTTCAAATCATCTTCTCCTAGTCCTTACTTTGCCTTTTCACTCTATGAATGGTATCTTTTGACAAATAGAAGTTCCTAATTTTAATAAAGTCAATGTATGTATTTTTATTAAAATTTCATTTTCTAGTGCTTTTTGTTTTCCATTTAAGAAATTATTGCCTACCCGCATCCCTACTTTAACTTCTCCCCATGCTTCAACTCCCAGGCAACTAAATTAGTCACCAATTCCTGTAAACTACATCGCCAAAATATATTTCAAATATGTTCATGTTTTCCATATTCACTTTTAAAATCATAGATCAGGTCACCATTATCTCTCACCTAAGCTGCTGCACCAGTCTCCTAACTGCGCTCCCTATCACAGGAATCCTCTCCAATCAATTTTCCTCATTGAAGCCATAGTGATGTTTCTAAAATGCAAATTTGACCATGCCACTTCCATGTTGAAAACCCATCAATACTTATCCACTTCTCTTGAGCCAAAGTCTAAATTCATAAAGACACATTTAATATGTTAACAGTTCTTCATGCTCTGGTTCTTTCTTGCCTCTCCTGCTTCATCTATCTACTAACCCTATTCTCACAACTCTTTCACCAACCATACTGATTTTCTTCATTCTTTGAATGTGCTACATACATTGTGTCTTTCAGGGCTTTGTGCATGCTGTTCCCTTTTCTGGAATACCTTACTTCAATACTCTATCAAAAAGGGGCTAATTTGTACTCATCCTTGCTAGATTACCATAGGATTTTCCTCTTTACATCACCATGAGGGGGCTAAATGACCCTCCAAAGGGCTCTTCTAACATTGATCTACCCTCGTTACACTGCATTGTAAACATCAGTTTGTGTGTCTGTTTTTTCCACCAGACAGTGACTACCTTCAGGGCAAGGACTGTGCCTGATTCTGTATCTCCAGCTTAGTCCATAGTGTTCGGTACACAGTAAGTGCCCAGAAAATAATAAATAAATAAATAAATAAATAAATAAATAAATAAGGAGTAAATGGATGAGTCAGTACTTAGGCAGTTTTCTCTAGTTTATGGAGTGGTCTTGTGCCTTGCAATAGGAATTGGCTGCTGTCACTAGCACCAAGACTATAGTTGCCAATTGTATCCAGGGAATCTAATATCTTTTTCTTAAAGCTGAGAGGAAACTAATACAGCCTTAACCTCCAGGACCCCAGGAGGCCACTAAAGGCTCCTTGGTAGAAAGCAGTCATTAATGTGAGAAATTAAGGATAAAACTGGCCAGAGATGGAGAGTGGGTTATTGAAGAACATTTGTGAAAGTGCTGAGGACACTAGATAACTCCAGGAAGGAGCTTACTCAGGGAATAAAGAGATGAGGGCAAATACACATGATGTTCTGTTCAGGGAAATGTCAGAACATGGTGACAGATGGGTTGTGAAGAACAAAGCATACTTAGGAGCCAAAAGTTACTCTGCAAAGAAAATGTTTTATTTCTTTTCCCTACCAAGAGGTCTAGCTTCTTTAACTGTTGGATAGCCCATAATTTAATACTATATATGGAAACAAGACAATACAACCTTTGGGCTTGCACATTCAGTCCCCAGAGCATCCTGGCCTTTGCTGGCAGGAGGAAATCAGTGGGCCGTTGGTCCTGAGTAGAATGAAGAAATGTCTGCAACAACAGTGCTTCAACATAGCAATCACAATAACCAGGTGAATATTTTCACTGAAATGGGCTCTTTTCTGTAGTGCACATATTTGACAGTGCAAAACATAATAAAAGTGAGGATTCGTTGCCAGCCTCACTCACTGTTAACACCACACTTTGTTTATTCATTCATCTAATTCAACAAATACTTATTGAACATTTACTCTGAGCTGGGCACTGTTTTTGGTTTTGTAGATATTGTAGTAGACAAGATAAAGTCTTGTAAAACTTACATTTAGGACAAAAAAGCCTCAAACAGGTAAACTCAAAAGATAATTTTGGAAATTGATAAGTACTTAGAGGAAAGGAGAGTAGACAAAGGAAATTAGGAAGCTTTCAGCTATATGTAGTAGAAACTCCAACTCAAAATCATTTAAGGAATAAAGTCCAGAGGTAAGGTAGGCTCCAGAATTGGTTCAATAATGACTCGACAATATCAAGGATCCATGTAGTCTCTATCACTGCTCTGTCATCTTTGAAACTGGCTTCATCCTCAGCCTGGGAGGAAGATGCTGCAGCAATTTTAGGTATCACCTGAAGATACAACAAAGTCATTTTTCTTTTGGGCCTCTCACAAAACAGGGGAAACTTTATTGTGATGCTAATGAAGATTAATCAAGCTTCAGGGTCCCCCACTTGAACAGGCTCCTTTCAAAGCTCTAGGTAGGGCCTAGCAATGTGTTCACAAGGTCATAGGTTTTCATAAAATTTGAAAAGATAAGATTTTAACCACTTTCGGTTAAAGCCACTCTCTCTGCTCCAAAATCTCTTCTGTTACACTTTCCCTGGGGTCAGGTTGCACTGGGAATTTTAGGGAAATGAAGGTGCTGGACAGAGATCATATCACAGTATTATCCTACAATGCCCGATACCAGAAATATGTGGAATTAGAACACAAACAAGGTTTGAAACAATCAGAGCCAGAAGCTAGTCTGTGAAAAATTCTTCCAACCATCAAACATAAAATTATAAGGAGAAATTTTGATTTTCATTCAAACTTAGCAAAACTGAAATTTTATCCTATATCAGCATCATAATTATAAACATCCAACAGAAAGACTTGGGTTTTTTGATATTCCACTTAATGAAGAGGAGTGAATCACATAAACATATTGGAGAAAAAGCTTAAACTTCTTTGTAATTTGCTGTGAACTAATGACAATGAATATAAAACTGAGTTTGCGATTTGTAGGAGGCCATTCCACAAACTGGTTTATAAGTGTCTTAATTCAAAGAGTAATCTTTGCACAAGAAGACCTGAAAAACCTTTCTTTCAACATTTATGAAAGAAAGTTGATAAAGGTTTTCCCCAAATTTGACAATTCTAAAAATCTATCTGATAGTACTAACATCAAGTTCCGATGCTCAAAGTAATGCTTCTAAATTACCAATGATAAAAAAATAAAACTTTAATCAACCATGTTAGAGGAAACACTAATTTATCATTCTGTAGAAAATATTACAAAATCATTGTCATTAAAAGAGGTGATCAAAGAGTATCAGCCACAAAAGAGTCTAGGGAAAAGAAATGTAACGGTCTGCAAGGCAGCTGATAAAAACAATGTGTTGCTTTGCTGAACCTGTGATGTCAGATTTTTAAAAGTTATAACTTATGATTTATGTTCTCATTTTAAGTATGAAATCCCATAAACAATTTCATGTTTGCAATTTTGAATTGCTTTTATCAAAGAGTACTCCCCTCAAACTGTAAAATCTTTAGTTCCCACATGATCTGGATCTACTCCTACTCAAATAAATGACAGGAAAATCTTACCAGAAATTCTGCAACAGGCTTCTCCTCATGTCTCATTATATCCACCTTTTACTCACGTCTCTACCCATTCAGCTGAATGTGCCAAGAGAAAACCTTACCACGGTAAGGACTGGTCTCACTTGAAATTAATGGCCATTGCCTTAGGTAAACTCTTAATGCTGCCTTGCAATCATATTTCCTGACTCCATTCTTTCTTCTACTCTTCTGGAAAACTCTTTTATGCCTTCTGTGATGATTAATTGTATGTGACAACTTGACTGGTCTAAGGTATGTCCAGATAGCTGGTGAAATATTATTTCTGGGTGTGTCTGTGAGAGTGTTTCTGGAAGATGTTAGCCTTTGAATCATTAGACTGAGTAAAGATCTGCCTTCCCCAGTGTGGGTGGTCATCATGCAACCTGTTGAGTGCCTGAATAGAACACAAAGGTCATGGAAGGAGGAATTTATTCTTTCACTTTTTGAGCTGAAATGTTCATCTTCTCCTATTCTCAGACATTGGAGCTTTTGGTCCTCAGGCCTTCAGACTCTAGAACTTAAACCAGCAGGCCCCCTGGTTCTCAGGCCTTTGGACTCAGACTAAATTACACCACTGAGTTTCTTGGTTCTCCAGCCTGCAGATGGCAGATCATGGACTTCTAGACTCCATAATTGCATGAGCCAATTCCCATAATAAATCTCTAAATCTCCTCCCCCCACCACACACATACACTGTATAATACATAATATATATATACACATATATTATTTATATATATCAATTATATATATAATAGATATATCTAATATTTATATATATCAATGATATATAATAGATATATATAATATTTAATATATCAATTATATATATAATATATATATATATAAATTATTGGTATTATTCCCTGGAGAACCTTGACTAATATACCTTTGTTTCTTTCCTCATACTTTGAACTCTTCCTCCCCCACCTTACTATCAGTTGATGACCTTACTTCCTATTTCAATAATAGAAGAAAGCTTCCGTGAGCTCACACCTACTTGCATTTGCACACAGCCTGCCTTCCCTCCAATTTTTATGAATGTACCGTGCAGTACACTTCATCACCTCTCACTTAACCAAGGACTTTGTTCTAATAAATCTCTTTCTTCTCCATCATCAAGTTTTTCTCCTGCAATGGATCATTCTCATGAGCGTATAAATGTGCTGTTATTTCTTTTATCTTGACACAATTAAATGAAATAAACCCCTTGACTCATATTTCCCCTTTAGCTACTACCCAAGTTCTCTCCTTCTGTTTATAGCAAAACACTTGAAAGATCAACCTATGTTCACAGTCTTCAAGTTCTTTTTCTCTAGTTTTCTTTTCCACCCATTCCAATCAGGCTCACACTGCCTGCAATCCCAAATGATCATGATTTCCATGTGACTAAATCCGGTGCTCATTACTCCATTTTGGTTGGCCCTTCTGTAGCCGTTGACACAAATGATCACTCTATCCTCCCTAACACACTTTCTTCATTTGACTTTCATTAAGCCATATTTTTAGGATTTTCTTCCTACTTTTCTGACTATTCCTTGCCTGTCACCTTTGCTGGTTCTCCTCTTCTTCTGCAGATTTCAGCTTAATATCTTGTTTCTCATTTCACTTTTCTTTTTTTTTTTTCTCTACAGTAAGTCTCATGATTATATCATCCAGTCTCAAGACTTAGATCATCTATATGCTTATGACTCTCAAATTTATAATTCCAATCTGGACCTCTCCCTTGAACTTTTATAATCAACTGCCTATTTGATATCCCCATCTGTATGTCTAACAGGCATCTCAAACTTAAACGTTCCAAATTCAACTCCTGACCACCCCCCTAACCAGCTTATCCTGCCATCTGTCTAATCCAGTTAACAGCAACTCCATTCTTTCAGTTTCTCGGGAAAAATAATCTTTGTATCTTCTAGGATTTCTCCCTCTTTTGTTTATACTTCATATTCAATTTACCAAAAAATTCTATCAATTGTACCTTAAAAATATATTCAGAATCATACAACTTCTCACCACTTCACTGTCACCATCTCTCACCCTGATTGTGCCTCAAAAATATATCCAGAAACATACAACTTCTCACTAATTCACTGTCACCATCTCTCACCTGGATTATTGCAATAATTAAGCTGCTCTCCCTATTTCTGCCTTAGCTCCTTGCCTGTTCCCCCTACTACAATGTAAACTACATGAGGGCAGATTTTTAAAATTTGCTTTGTTTATTGCTGTATCCCCAGGACATAGAATTGTATGGTTTATAGAAGGTGCTAGGATTTGAATGTATCCCTGCAAAATTCATGTGCTGCCAATGTGATAGCATTAAGAGATGTGGCATTTAAGGGGTGATTAGGCCATGAGGGCTCCTCCGTTGTGAGTGGGATTAGGTGCTCTTTATAAAAAGTCGTGATGGAGGGAGTTTACTCCCTTTACCTTTCTACCTTTTGCCATGTGAAGACATAGCTTTCCTCCCCTCCAGAGGATGCAGCATTCAGGGCACCATCTTGGAAACAGAGACCAGACCCTCACCAGACAACTAAACCTGCTGGTACCTTGATCTTGAACTTCCTGGCATCTAGAACTGTGAGAAATAAATGTCTACTGTTTATAAATCACCCAGTCTGTAGTATTTTGTTATAGCAGCACAAAAAAAGGCAGAAGGTGTGCAGAACACATCTGTTGCGTGAATGAATGCATTGTCTAGAGTTAGGTCTCATGTCCATTCCTCAACCAACAGTTAGCAAGTAAAATACAGTTACCTGTATACTAAGCATGCCCATTCTTGCAACTATGGCAGCATCAGATTCCTTTAAGACACAGAGTTGAATGGAGACAGTTAAACACATGAACACAAGCAGTGTCCCATTTAGGCAGGAAGAGGGAATTCACACTATGTAGTCAATTAACAGTGTCCACCATGTAGGATGAAGAGATAGGGTAATAGAAAGGATGCTTTAAATAAAGTGATAAAGTAAAGACCTCTCTGAGTTAGAAGACATTTTATCTGAGATCTGAAAGATTAGGATGATAACACGATCTGGGGAAAAGCTTTCCAAGCTAAAGGAAAAAGTCCATGCAAAGGTCTTAAAGCAGATAAGAGCTTTTTGTGTTTCAAGTGCTGAAAAGAAATCGGTTTGACTAGATCCCAGAAAATAAAAGGGAAGAGTAGGATGGGGTGAACTGGAAGAGGGAGGCTATGCCATCTCCAAGCCTTGAATGCCAAGATCAGTGATGTGAGGAGGTAATAAGAAGCCACTGACAGGGTACATGCAGGGGAATGACATGATTTGTCTTATGCTTTAAAACACTGACTTTATCTGCTGGGTTGAAAATAGGTTGTAGCAGGACTAGATAAGGAGTGCGAAGACCAAGCTACTGACCTGGTCAGAAATGACAGCATCCTCCTCTTCCTGAACCTTTATAATAGCCTCTAACTGGCTTCACTGCTTCCACACTCTTCCCCTTCCATTGTTCTTTGTATTGATACCTTGGCAACCTTTCTAATGTTACTACTTTAATACTCTGCCCAGTACAGTCAAGGCAATTCCCCACTCCCCACTGGCAGAATCAGGTCCAAACTTCTTATATTCCGTTTGAAAGGCTGCACACACCTAGAGAAAGGGGTACCTTGTCTAATTTGCAGAACAGTATGAACTGGGGGTGGATCTGTTCTCCATATGTTATTGGCTGACTCTAATTCACCGTTTAATCAGCTAAGGCAGCAGCACCTTCCCCCAGAACCAGGACCCTTGTATTGCAAGTTATGTGACTAATGTTCCTCAGAATCATGCAATGTGGTGGTCCTGCCTGAAGTCCCAGGCTGTGCTAGTTGCACCTTGTCTGTCTTCCCACAGGCCTGAATATGCTGAATTATATGAGCCTTCCTACTTGCCTTCCCCCTTGCACTAGAAATTGAATGCCCCTGTGATGTTTTCTCCTCCTCCACCTCCTCCTTCTTCTTCCCCTCTTCATCACCTTTATATCACCAGTATCTTTACCGTGCCTTACACAAAGTAGGTTGCCAGTATTATTTTTACTTGAACAACTAGGCTAGATTCCCTGGAGTGTAATGATCGACTCCTCTCTGTGTCCAACATAATAAAGGACCTTGCAAAGAGTAACTGCTCACTAAATGCTCCGTACATTGAACCCATTATTTACTCAAAGGCCTCCTGCAAGCCCTGTTGTTATGAATGTAATGGGGATTTGTGTTACAAAGCACTGAACAAGGTCCCACCCCAAAGCTAAACTTACACTCTTGCCCCAGTTGAAAGGAAATGCCTTCTGATTACTCCTCTCTAATCACAAAATCTCTCTAAGTACCCTCCAAAAGCAACTGCTCCTGAGAATCACATTCAAACATGGATCCAATTCCAGCTTTGTGGTATCCAGATCCACATTACGAAAGACACAAATATATGCCTGAAGATATTTTCCAAAAATTTCCACCCTTAGTAACCTCCCCTCCCCTTAGGAGCTAAGAGGTTTTGGTATCCCTCAAAAATGAGAGATTATTTATGGGAGAACACATGTCTACTTACAAGAAAATGCTTCAAAAGTATACAAAAAAAAACTCAACCCACCAGCCATTTGTGGTATAGATAGAAATCATCAAATACTATACCACTGATTAAGATATTTTTGTGTGTTTTTGTTTTTGTCAATATTTATATATGTGTTTTGATGCTTGGTGTGATAACTTTTTTTTTTTCTTTTAGTGTAATTTATCAAATTACGCCCAGGAAAAGAAAGCCATGGCTCGTACTTGTTATGGGTTGAATTGTGCCAAAAATAATTTGTTAAAACCCTAATCCCAAGTACCTCAGGAATGTCATCTTATTTGGAAATAGGGTCATTGTAGATGTAATTAGTTAAGATGAGGTCATACTGGAGTAGAGTGGGCCCTAATCTAATATGGCTGGTATCCTCATGAGAAGACAGAAATTTGGACAAAGACACAGAGACACACAGTGAGAAGGCCACGTGACAATGAAGATAGAGATTGGAGTAATGCAACTACATGCCAAGAAACAACAAGGATTGATGGGCTAACAGGCAAAGAAGGATTCTCCTCTAGCGCCTTCAGAGGAAGCCTGGCTCTACTGATCCCTTTATTTCAGACTCTGGCTTCCAGAATTATGTAAGAATAAATTGCTATTGCTTTAAGCCACCAAGTTTGTGGTACTTTGTTACAGCAGCTGCAGGAAACTAATAGAGTTCTTCATGCCATTTTAAAGGAATAAAAAGGAAACAAAGAATGACTGAGTAGTAGGGCAGTGCATTTGGAAGAACACTGGGTTAAGTAATCAGACGACCTACGTATGATCCTGAACTAGTATTAAGACTCAGTTTCTTCATCTATACAGTGGGAATGTGGATGGGCCAGCTTACCTTATAAGACTGTTATCTGTTGTAAAGATCAAGTAAAATAATGTGTGGAAGTCATTTGAAATCTGTAAAATCATTCCAAACGTGAAATATCATTACTACCATTAAAACTAGTAATTTGTTTTAAATAACTCCTCAAATAATATCAGTAAATTTGTTTTTTTTTTTTAAATAGCATTTAGAAAAGAAAACCTTCAAAATTGAGGAATGTAGGTCTACTATGAAAGAGAGGAGCCCCAGAGTTCTGATTAAGATGAAGGAAAAATATTTAATTGGTCCCAGGTGTGTGTGCATGTCTGCCTACTAAAATTTTTTTTGTTACTGTTCTTTTGCTAACAATCCAGGATGTAAAAAAATTAAGCTCATCAATTTTTAAAAATATCTGAGATAATTCTTTCAACCCCTTGGCATTGTTAGATGAGGGTAAATTGCTACTACATATAAAAGGTTTTTTTTTTTTTTTTTTCCATTTTGGTGACATTTTCACAAAGATCTTCGATTTTACGGTGAGTTTTAGTCACTTTTACTATTAAGAAAAAGTATATCAAAATTGCATTTGTATAAGGTTTCAAGTCTAAATCTATAACACAAAAATAGAAAAGTGAGTCATAATTGGCTAAAGGTACCCCTTAGTCATGGAAAGGGCCCCAAAATGGAAAGGTGAATCATTTTCTTAAATGACAAAGAAAGAAGACAATCTAGCCCATTTTCAATCTCAAGATCTCTTACTTCCACAACCCCACTCAAGACACACGTGCATACAAAAGAGAGGGGGGAAAACACTTTAATGTAGGAACTAAAAATACATCGCAACTGCTTCAGGACCTTCAAGCACTCTACCTTCCCCTGTGACTCTGGGAATACTCCTATGTCTGAGGACACAGAACTTTTAGAGGCTTTCTAAATTTAGTATGTTGTGTATACTGATAAATGATGACTAGATGTTACCACCAAAACCATAGCTTTGGCTTCCACTATTTGAGGCTATTCAACATTTAAGTAACAACTGGGGTAACAAACAGAGGATATCTGTTTGGATAGAATAAGCATCAAATAAATGTTTGTTGCTGCTGTTGATGCCATAACTAGAAAAGCAAACATGTCCATTGATGATGATGATAATGATGATGATGATAACAATGGCTAAAAATTACTGAGGCCCTATGCGATGGTTAATTTTATGTGTCAACTTGACTGGGACATGGGGTGCCCAGATTGAACTTTATTTCTCAGTATGTCTTCGAGGGCATTTCTGGATAAGATTAGCAGTTAAATACAGGGATTCGGTAATAAAGAGGATTGCTCTCCTCAGTGTGGGTGGGTATAATTGAATCCACTGAAGGTCTGAATAGAACAAAAGGTGGAAGAAGAAGGAATTTGCCAGCCCCAGCTTGCATTTTGTTTTCTGTATCACAGCTTGAGCTGGGACATCTCATCTCATCTTCTGCTCTTGGACTAGGAATTATACTATTAGCTCCCATGGTTCTCAAGCCTTTAGGCTCAGACTGGAATTATACTATTAGCTTTCTTGGGTTTTTAACTTGCAGACAGCAGATTGGAGGGCTTCTCATCCTCCATAATCATGTGAACCAATTCTTCATAAGAAATATACACACACACACACACACACACACACATATATATATATATTTATATATGCTATTAGTTCTGTTTCTTTGAAGATCTCTGACTAAAACAGCCTATTATGTTTCAGAAACTGCACTAGGCACTTCATGTGCACTTTACATTGACTTTAACTCAATTGAAGAAATTTAACACTCAGGACACCATTGAGGTTTAGAAATGCAAGGTGACTTCCTCAGTGTCACACAAACCAGGACTCCAGCTCAGGTCTGGGTGGGTCCTAAATCCATTGTGCTCTCAATCAGACAACTTCTGGGTCTGGTTTTGCTTTTTAAAAAGTTTATAAAAAAAAAAATCCATAGTCGTTTATATGTTTATTTGCTCATGCACGTGAAATAGTATTGGCTTCATTTTACAGGTGAACTAAAGCTCAGAAAGATTAACCAGCCCCACACTACAGACTTAAAAGTGATGAAGACAAGGCTATACCTAGATTTGTCTGTCTCCAAAATCTACATTTTTATTGGCTGATCTCTTTTTTAAAAGGCACAGTAAATTGTTCCCTCCCTTCTCCTCCCCTCCTCTCCCCTCCCCTCCCCTCTTCTACCCTCCCTTCCCTTCATCTCTTCCCTTGCCAGAGCAGGGACTCGCTCCACATAAACAAAAGGAAAACCATCGGCCAGGGTATGGTCAATACCTCAACATATCCAGATATCACGGCACCAGAACACCAGTACGTATATTCCACAAGAAATTAAGATACCAGCCAAAGCCTCAGAAAGGCCTTCCCAAGAAGATACATGGGGGCAATGGGTATATCATTGAGGGACTTAGACCATAACAGAAGATAGTGGAGGTCTTTTCCCATCTTCATTGCAAAGCAGCTCCTCAATGATAAGAGCCATATAGAGTCTTCCAGGAAGAAAGTGGTCCAAAGTAATTAGGAGAGCATCAGATATCAACGTTGGAAACAAAGTTATCAGAAGGAGCATCTGGGAGAAATCATATTATGAGTCATTTGGGATCTATTTTTCTGATATTTGACTCAGAAGGAGCCTTTAGGTAGTTTCAAGGCTTTGGATTGTCAAAGCACCCTGAACAGCTGGTCACGTTGAACCTTGACTGGCATCTGTGGTGATTCCACACTTGGCATCCCTCCTATGACTCACCACCATTGACTACATTTTTGCCTCAGCCTGTTAGGGCAACTTGTTCTCCAGAGTAGGAGAGTTGAGGGTTTCCAGGTACAATATCACATGTAACTTCCAGTGAAAATCTTAAACATTGCCTCTGCAGTTATCATTGCCTTAACCAAAACATGATTTTCCCTTAAAGTGTCATTGTTTAGCAATACTCTTCAGTGAAGGCTGCCCACTTTTCCACAGTACTCACTCCTCAGGATAACATATAAGCTATCTCTCTCCCTGCTCCCCAGCGTAACTTCCATAAACCTTCTTTAGCAACCCCTCTGTCCCTGAAGCCTATGCCATCTGATTAGTCTTACCTCTTCTCATCTTCTGCATTGTTAAATAAAAAAAATACTGAGTATCTACTGCGTGCCTTGCACTAGGCTATGTACTTTGCACACATTGTCCTAAATAATCCTCACAATTTCCCCGTGAGGTATCTATTATTATCCACAAGGGATCATATACCCTTCCCAAGGTCACAAAAATAGCAAGTGGTTGCATGAGCTATGAACTTGGATCTGTCTGGTTCTAAAGGCCATCTTAACTACTAACCTGTGTAGAGAAACAATGACAATCCTGCATGGTAAGTGCAATACTGGGGACATATAAATGGTACAGTGTGGAAACACAGTGAATGGCATGGAGAAGCTGCCTGGAGAACTCAAAAGTCTTCAGAGAAGAGCTGAGGAGCTGAGATATGAAGGGTCATTCCCCAGGAAGAAGGGGAATAAGGCAGAAATGCATTCTATTCATAGGATGCAATAAGTGTTAAGGCATGAATGTTCACACTGCATTATAATAAATATGAGTAGTTAGTATGGCGAGGATATTGTATCCATGTGGGTGAGTAGCAAGACACACTGTTTAAAAGGTAGGTAAATCAGTCTGGGTCACAAGGAGACCTGGAAACCTTGTGAGGGGGCATAAATGTTTCCAAAAGGCAATGGGCATAAATCCCCTTGAGGGTTTAAAGCAAGTATGAGATTTGTACTTTTGAAAGCTCACTGTGGTAACAGTGTGAGGCAAATTTTAGCAGGGAAGCTAGGAGGCAAAAAGGCGTTAGGAGACTGGTCATCCAGGTAAGAGAGGATGGTTGTCTTGTGATGGAAAGAAGGAAACAGATTCAAGAGATAGAAAGAATTTAGTATAATGAATAAGTACAAAATTAACGTACTCAAATCAATACTTTTCTATATACAAATAGTAGCTATTTAGATTATATAATGGAAAACAATTCCATCACATTAGCAACACAAAGATAAAAACCCAAAGGATAAACGTTATTAAGTCCTTGGAATTATCATTTTGAATAATCCTGTAAATAAATATATAAAACTCTATAAAGGGGCTAAAAGAATAATTAATGGAGAAACATACCTTGATTTTAGATAGGAAGACCCAATAGTGTAAAGATATTGATTCCCCATGTATTAATCTATAAATTTAACGTAATCCAAATTAAAATTCCGCCAGGATTTTTTTTTTGAGAAACTTGTGTCTAAAAAGTTATCTGGAATACAAACATGCAAAACAATATAGCGCAGTGGTTAAAATCATATCCCCTTGAGTCCAAAAGACCATAGTCAAATCCTGATACCCCTCCCCCCATACCTGCCTATCACTAGCTTCACGAACTTCAGCAAATTTTGTAACCTCTCAGTTTCCTCATCTGTAAAATGGAGATGATAGCCTGTACACTCTAGAGTAGTTGTCAGAATTAAATGAGGGGATATGTGTAAATAAAACACAGTGCTTTGCATGTGTTAAATAAATATCACTTATTATTATGACTAATGAATACATTACATTGAACCATATGAAACTGACATTTTTATAGATCAAAAATGGTCAAATATTGGCAATTTTATGTGATTCAACCTAATATATGACAAAGATGCAGGGCTCCTCGTATACAAACAGTTCTACAATGTTGAAAAAACATCCCAATAAGGAAATGATCAAATAAACAAGCAGAACAAATTTTAAATGGCCAATAAGTATACAAAAGTGGTTCTATCACTAACATAAACATATAAATTAAAATAATTATGAGGTATTATTTTGGACTTACATTGGCAATAATTTATGATAAAATGTTAAGTATTTGCAAGGCTATATGGTTACAGGCGCACCCAAATCCTATTGGCTTTTGAGGGTGGTGGTTAAAAAACATGGATTTCAAAAGCCAAAGTGCCTGGATTTCAATCCCATCTTTAAAATAGAGCTAGCTGTGTGAATTTGGGCAGAAAATCATATTTCTCTTTCCCTGAGTTTCTTAATGTTTGAAGTTGACAGTCTCTATCTTAAAAGTTTTTGTGAGGATTAAATAAGTTACTTTATGTAAAACCCTTAGAACAGGGTGAGTGTTAAGTGTTATGTAACAGTTAAGTGTTATGTAAGTTATTTATTTATTTATTTACGGCTTTTTAAAAACATTTATTTTAGGTTCGGGGGTACATGTGAAGGTTTGTTACATAGGTAAACTCATGTCATGGGGAGTTGTTGTACAGATGACTTCATCACCCAGGTATTAACCCGAGTACCCAATAGTTATTTTTTCTTCTCCTTTCCCTCCTCCCACCCTCCACTCTTTGATAGGCCTCAGTGTGTGTGTTGTTCCCCTCTATGTGTCTATGTGTTCTCATCATTTAGTTCCCTCTTATAAGTGAGAACATGTGGTATTTGGTTTTCTGCTCTTGAGTTAGTTTGCTAAGGATGATGGCCTCCAGCTCCATCCATGTCTCTGCAAAGGACATCATCTCATTCTTTTTTGTGGCTGCATAGTATTCCACGGTGTATATGTACCACATTTTCTTTATGCAGCCTATGGGTATTGAGGTTGATTCCATGTCTTTGCTATTGTGAATAGTGCTGCAATGAACATTTGCATGCATGTGTTTTTGAGGGAGAATGATTTATATTCCTCTGGGTATATACCCAGTAATGAGATTGCTGGGTTGAATGGTAGTTCTGCTTTTAGCTCTCTGAGCAATTGCCGTACTGCTTTCCACAATGGTTGGACTAATTTACACACCCCATCAGCAATGTATAAGTATTCCTTTTCTCCACAACCTTGCCAGCATCTGTTTTTTTTTAACTTTCTAATAATATCCATTTTGACTGGTGCACGATGGTATCTAATTGTGGTTTTGATTTGCATTTCTCTGATGATTAGTGATGTTGAGCATTTTTTCACGTTTGTTGGCTCCTTGTATGTCTTCTTTTGAGCAGTGTCTGTTCATGTCTTTTGCCTATTTTAATGGGGTTATTTGCATTTTGTTTGTTGAATTAAGTTCCTTATAGATTCTGGATATTAGACCTTTCTCAGATGCATAGTTTGCAGGTATTTTCTCCTATTCTGTAGGTTGTTTACTCTGTTGATAGTTTTGTTTGCTGTGCAGAGGCTCTTTAGTTTAGTTAGATTCCATTTGTCAATTGTTGTGGTTGCTTTTGGTGTCTTTGTCATGAAATCTTTGCCCATTCCTATGTCCAGGATGGTATTTCCTAGTTTGTCTTCCAGGGATTTTATAATTTTGGGTTTTATATTTAAGTATTTAATCTATCTTGAGTTGACTTTTTGGCATAAGGAAGGGGTCCAGCTTCAATCTTCTGCATATGGTTAGCTGGTTATACCAGCACCATTTATTGAATAGGGAGTCTTTTTTCCCATTGCCTGTTTTTGTCAGCTTTATTGAATATCAGATGGTCACGTCTTTCTTCATCATCTCCATATCCAACTGAGCAGGTTCTCCCTCTCCAGTGTGGAAACACACAAAAAATTGCATTCATGTCTTCATTTCCATCACCACCATTCAGGCTCTCAATATCTTATCATCATTTCGTAACCTCATGATTACCTCCAATTTATCCTGTATCTCCTCTGTCCCCCATCCATCCTTCCATACCACCACCTACTTTTTCTTACTTAACCTCCAGACAGATCACATCTATCTCCTACCCCAAAACGTGCAACGCCTCCTTAACGCCTACAGAATAAAGCATGGAATTCAAGACAATCTAAATGTCAGTATAAAAATTCATGCCTTTGTGACTTTCCACATGCTGCTTTCTCAGCCTGGGATGCTGTTTCTCCAGTTCTCCATCTCTTGCAATCATACCCTTCCTTAAGTAACAGCTCAAGTGCCACTTCCTCTGTGAAGCCTTCCTTGATCATTTGATCATCAATTCCATTCCCTGCCCCTACCAAGTCAGATTTATTTTATTCTACGCTCTGAGCTTCCATAGCCCATCCATTGTTCCTATTCATTTACTGCATCCTGTGTGGATTAGTAATTATGATTTACTTGTCTCCTCCACTTGTACAGAAGCTCCTTATGAATAAGAACCATCCATCTTTATTCATTCTTCTTATTTCCCACACGGCACAGAGCTTGCCTTCTAGGAGATTGGTTCAGGCTTATTGAGTCAGAAACTAAACAGGATCATTTAAAGCCATAGACCACATCAAGTAATAAAAAGGATGACTTTTCAGTTTTCTCCGTCTGAGAAGATGGAATGCCCCTACTGAAACCCAGCCAAAAGTCTATCTGGGTGTTTTTCTAGTTAGGTCTACTTCCCCCAGGGCTCAGCCACAAGGTGTGGTTGATTGGCTACATATCACCCAAAGTCTCTGTCTCAGACCTGTGTGTGGATAGAGATGTTGTGAATGGTTGAGAAGCAGGTCTTGGATGGCCTTTCAGAAGGATACATTATTTTGGGGATTTATTGGTTTCTGAGTAAGTTTAAGCCCTAAATACAATGGCATATTAATAAATTTTATTTATTCAAGAAAATATTTACTTTCTCCATTACTCCTGTCATAAAAGATTATTCTTCCTTACAAATTATCACGTTTCTTTAGTTGGAAGTCAGCAAATTAAGGTAATGTGTGGCCATTTAGGAAAAGAATCTATACACACAACTAAATCAACTGTTGAGACTGTCATGTTAATCAATAAGATACAGACAAATGTTTAACACATAGAGTAAGCAAATGTAGATGTGGGGTAGTGAAAAGAAGATGAAGTTCAGGATCAAAGATATATGAGTCTGTAAAATGAAGAAAGACAAATGGTTCCCTTGCAAGCATGTAATGATGAGTAAATGCAATAAGGTTCATAGAAGTGGTTCATGAGGCCATCTGCAAAACTTAGCTGTCATTATTTTTCAAGTAAAAAGGCATTTACAGATGAGTTAGTGTGACATTCTCCTTTTGTCAATGAGGAGACTTAGGCTTAGAGAAAGGAAGCGGTCCCACAGCTAGTTAGTGGTCGAGATCAGTTTAGAACCCAATTTTCTGGCCTCCTACGTTCTTGCCATTATATCATACTTCCTGATAGACAAGGGAAGCAAAGTAGCTAACTGCTTCCCAGAACTTAGGACAAAATGGACTAGTTCCGATGAGGCGTTGACACCATGACTCATCTTGGAGGCAAACGTAATTTTCTTAGTACATGCTCTTTTCTTCCCTAAGATCACTTTTCTAGACTTCCACGAGAACACGTTTATTCTACTGAGTCACTCCGGCCTTGCAGCTCAGTGAGTCAGAATCTTTTTTTTTTTTTTTTTTTTTTTTGAGACGGAGTCTCCCTCTGTCGCCCAGGCTGGAGTGCAGTGGCGCAATCTCGGCTCACTGCAAGCTCCGCCTCCCGGGTTCACGCCATTCTCCTGCCTCAGCCTCTCTGAGTAGCTGGAACTACAGGCGCCCGCCACCACGCCCGGGTGAGTCAGAATCTTATCTGTCCATATCAGAAGTTCAATTTGTTGTCAGGAATAAGATGACATGAAAAAGAGACACATGCACAGAGAGACCATCACTTTTCTACCCTTGGGGCATAAAGCAATTTGAATAGAAGAGCACTAAAGAGGGACACAATCATTAATTTTACTGCAGTATTAGTGCCTGCTGTGGAAATAAATTGGTAAAACAAATGTAAATAGTGTCATCTGGGGGTATATGCTGGTCAATCACTAGTATTTGTAAGGTGCAGTAGAGAGTAAGGATATCTGATGGGAGGAGAGATAACCTAAGTTCTGGTATTCATCCTAGGAGCAGTGTGACCTTAGACATGTCTCTTAGCCTCAAGGAACCATTGATATGGATGCTAGTTTTGCCAGCCTCCCAGGACTGAGTAAGTTTTAAATGCAACACATGATACATGTGTGGGGATTCAAGGAGATAAGGAATCAAAAGCCCCTAGTCAGTGCCAGACACAGTCGGTCTAGCTCAATAAATATTAGCAACTACTGTTATTATTGTTATTGTTATGATCGTCGTTGTTTAGCAGCTCTGTCTTATATAACTACTTCCCCATAGTAACTACCAATAAAGGTTTTAAATGATATAGGACCACACATAAGTAAGAGGTGGAAGTGAAACAAGAAGAAAGGGAAGGCAAAGTTCAGAAGCCACAAGGGATGATGGCAAAGAGATTGGGCTCCAGGTAACTTGGATCTGAGGTAGAAGCCAGGCTCCATATTCTAATTTGAAGGTGCATCAGCAGGCACAAGGTACTTAACTCAATCCAAGCCTCAGGCTGCTCATCCACAAGCTGAGATCACAGGCCCTTCTGTATGGAGCTGTTGTGAAGGCTAAATGAGATAGATTGTAGAACGTGTCAAATGCCTAGCACAGAGGAAATGTTGGGTAACTTGTTAAAGCAAAAGGATATACATCAAAGAACACTCCAAACTCTAAAGTGATATAAACATGTAAGAAATTATTTTAACAAGGACAAAATTCTATGCAAAACACTAACGCTTGGCTAATTGCTTAAGTATTATGGGAAAATTCATTATACTGTCCAAATGTAAAACATGCTCATTTACAGCAGTTTCCCCTACAGCTGTGCCAGTGGTGAGGTACAGAATATTTGAAGATTTATTTTAAACACAGCTGCTTTATGTATTATTGTCAATTTTCTCCATTTTCTTCAGTTTGAACCTTTGAACTCCATCTTTTATGTTTCTAAAATGGTCAGAACAGTAGACATTTGATGAAGGTAACTCACAAATGTGCAAGTGAACACTCCAAAGTGAGATAGAATCCATATGAGTTCCTTTTCTCTAAAAGTCCATGGTTTGTTCCAGATAATTGCTCTAAAATCATTAGCCTTAATTTATGGAATATTGCAGAAAAGAAAGATAATTTGCCTTCAGAACTTATTTGGGGATATCTTTTTACAAACAGCTACTGCTGTAACTAAGTTTCCTGATAATTAATATTTGGGGAGAAATACAGTGTTATAGATAACTATTTTAATAGTTGTAATATTGTAAAACAGATCTCAGTGAAATGTACATATATATACATATGCAAACACACACATATTCAGCACAAACATACACATACATGCATAAACAGTATATATACATACGTATATACAGAATATCGATATACTTCATATATACATACATATATACTGTATATATGTATGTACATGTTTGCATATGTATATACGTACATTCATGTTTTAACTATATGTTGACATACATATATAGTTAAAACCTGAATGAGTTAAAGGTATCTTTGGTAGCTCTTTGGGGTTCAACCTTATTGCAAAGCTTGGAATTTAAGAATTTGTAATTGAGTGCACCTAGAAGAGCATATTAGTTTGAACTTCTATTGAAACTAGAAACTCCCTCTACAGTCTCTCAAGCAGATTCCCCTACAGTACCTTCCAGTCACCAAGCAGCCTGTCCCAGCTTCATTTTGAGAAATGACTATCTTATGCAGAGCTCCAACATTTCTTCTTATTCGTTTCTATAGAGCAGAGACTTGAGGATTCCAAACTGGTTGGAAGAAGGGGTTCGAAAACTTGTCTTGAAGTTGTATTTGCCAAGCAAATATACGTTTTTTTTTTTTCCTGAGAGACGGTCTCACTCTGTTACCCAGGCTGGGATGCAGTGGCGCAGTCATGGTTCACTACAGCCCCAACCTCCTGGGCTCAAGCAATCTTCCTACCTCAACCTCCCAAGTAGCTGCAACTACGGGCATGCACCATTACACTTGGCTAATTTTTACATTTTTTGTAGAGATGGGGTCTTGCTATGTTGACTAGGTTGGTCTCAAACTCCTAGGCCCAAGCGATCCTCCCACCTCAGCCTGCCAAGGTGTTGGGATTACAGGCGTGAGCCACTGCACTTGACCAAGCCCACAGTTTTTACCTAGAGTATATGTTTACTTGAAGTAGCTTCGGAATGGGAGAAAGCTATGGAGATTAAGGAGGGTGGAGGGTGCTAAAAATCCTGTCCAAACTACTCATTGGTACCTCTACTGCTCCCAGAAACTTTCATCCTTTCAATTTGGCCCTTGGCAGCATGCCACACATATGTGTGAATGTGCTGGCTTACACAGAGTGCCAGTAAAATGCCAAATGCCAGGGTATTTTGTATGTTAAAACTAAATTATACAAATGATCATTTGCTAAATCATCGTGATTTCAATAGATCAATTGTGCTGAGGACATTCCGATGAAAGAGTAAATTCAAGAGGCAAGATATTATCAATCAAAATTAATTAAGAAATTATGTATCAATCAGTAATGTTCTAAAAAGTATTGTAATGACCTCTGTTATTCTGTTTAAGCATAAACAAGATAATCAACCATGTTACCTATCTGGAGATTACATCTTTTCCAATTAACTTGACTTAATTAACTCTCTAAGGCACTGAACTTTAGATGCCTCAGATACTGTACTTTAAGATTATTAGAATTGGAGAGCTCACTGGGTTTACTGTTATTTTAATGTTATAAATATATTTACTCATTAGACAAATGGAATTCAAAATTTAAATTCATGTGTGTGGTGGGGAGTGAGGAGTTATAGAATTTTTTTGAAATGAGCCCAATATAGACAACTGAAATAAATTAAAATGAAAGACTCTTGAGAACAGTCTTTGTTCCCTCAGTAAGGGTTATAGGAAAGGAAAAGTCAGTCAATTTCTGGTAATCACACAGGGGCTATTTCAACTAGCCAGTTTTAATCATTCCTCTATATATTGCCTTTGCTTCTGATCTCATAGAGAGAATGTGAATAGATTGGAAAATCTTCAACTTCCTCTACATACCCTCATCTGCCTTAGCATCACTTTTCCCTGCCTCCCATAGGAGGCATAGTTCCATCTTTTATTTAAAGTGAACCTCTTTACCTCTGGCTCCCATCCCAATTGCCTCTGTAGAAAACTCACTCTATTTGCCAGCCAGTGTCTCTCCTGTATTCTCAGCCCCTCTCTCTCCACTAGTTGCCTCTCCTTAGCAAATACAACGGCCTAAGTCTCCTGCATTGTTGAGTGAATAAACAATATCCTCCTTTAACCCTCCAACTCTAACTTTATCTTTCTACTTCTGGAAAGATTTCTGTATACTCCTTGCATCCCCTTTCTCAATATCCAGTCATCACTCAACTGACTAGAGTCTGACTTCTTCCTCACCGCACCACTGACACTGCTCTTATGGAAATCTTAGTGACCTCTTAACCCAAGGGCCATGCTCAGTCCTTGTCTTTTTTTATTGAGGTAAAATTCACATTAACATAAAATTAACATTTTAAAGTGTATAATTCAATGACATTTAGTACATTCACTTGTTGTGAAATGTTCACCTCTAGTCCTAAAATATTGCCATCACCCCAAAAGGAGACCCTGTTCTCATTAATCAGGGTCTCTCCCCATTTCCCCTCAATCCCCTCAGCCCCTAGCAATTATTAATCTGCTTTCAGTCTCTATGGATTTGCTTTTTCTAGACATCTCATCAAAGTGGGATTATACAATGTGTGGTCTTTTGTAACTGGCTTCCTTTATTTAGCATACTTTTTATCCATGTTGTAGCACGTATCAGTACTTTATTCCTTTTGAAGGTTGAATAATATTGCATTATATGGATTTACCACACTTTGCTTATCCATTCATCAGTTGATGGGCATTTAGGTTGCTTCCATCTTGTGGTTAGTTCTCATCTGATTTGACCTCTCAGAGGCATGTGACATTGCAGACCTCTATCATAAATCCTTTCTTTCCTTCACTACTGAAATGGACCACTATTCCAACTTCTCTGACCACCACCCTTACATTCTCTCTTTCATGGGCTCCTTCAAAGTAGGGATTCCAAAGAGCCCAGCCTTGATGTGGTTTTCTCATTCTCTGTACTCCGCTTAGTTGAGTGAGCATACCTACTCCATAGTACCAATTACTAATGGCCCCTATGATGACTTTGTCTGCTTCTAGTACAGATCAAAATGTACTATTCCCTGGATGTGAAGAAAAATGAAACAGGAGTATTTGGAACCACAGTATGCAAACTATGTTTGGGATAGCTGCGGAACAGTTTATGCTGACTCTCAATCATTCACCACCCAGGAAAAGTCAGATTATGAGAAAGAGAATGATGTGGAACCAAATGCTCCTCAAAATACCCTCCCCTCCACTGGCCCATTTTCTACTCTTCAAACCACACATACACAGTATCAATTCAGTGGGTAAAGAAGTCAAAGCATTTATGTCATGTGGGCAGAACAATTGGTTGACTCACTTTTTCATTTCCCAATCTGTTGCTTTGTTGTCAGACACAGTGTCAGTGCAAAGTTTTAGCAGCAGGGGGAAGGTTCATTTAAGCAATTCATGCTTTTGTTATTTTATTTTTACTCCTCAAACTGACTCACCTTTGGCTAAAGGAAATATACAATCGGCTAATATTGACTCAAAGGACTATGCAATTTACATCTTAATGCAGAGTAATAAGCCTCATTGGAATCCTCTTGGGTACTACCTATCCTGGCACATTTTTGCTATTTGCTTTCAGTTTAACATCATTTTTACTTTGTGATTTTAACAAGTAACAAAGATCAATGCCTTACATTTCCAATGGTAAAGCTAGCACTGTAATATCAACAGTTTCTCTTTAGTTTCCAGTCCTTCCTCAGGGATTGTAAAGGACAGGAGTCATTAGGAGACTGTCAGTGTCTCAAGAGAAGTGTTTCTCTTCTTAGTAAAACTAACTGGAAATCATTCATTAAAACTGTGGTAAGCATTTATTATCTACCATGTGTTCCCATAGCCTTCTTGACATTCATACCTAGGACTGCAATCAACATATTGAATAGAAATTCTATTAACTTTTATATTTCTCTACTTTCTGCCATGGATTTTTTTGGGCAAGGACCATGTCTTGTTGTTTAGTGTGTCTCCTATACCTGTATAAGAATAAATTTTCATTTATTCATTCATTCAAGTAATCAACAATATTACTGAGTGCCTACCATGTGTCCAGGATTGTTGTATATACTAGGTATTCAACAATGAATAAAACAGACAACAATCCCTGATTCTCTTTAGTGTTTATATTCTCTGGGTGAGCAGCAGAGGGGTAGACAATAAACAAGAAAGTAAAATACACAATATGTTAAATGATGACAAAGTGCTATGGATAAAAACAAAATAGGTGAGAGGTAGGGTGTGGAGAATAGGGCAGTTGGGGAAGGTCTTACTGAGAAGGTGATATTTGAGCAAGGAGCCAAAGAAGGGGCAGGAGCAAGCCATGTGGATATCTGTGAGAAGACTATTTCAGGCAAAAGGAATAAGTTTACGGGGTCTTATAGGTGGCTGTAGGAATTTGACTTTTACACTAAAAGAAATAGAAAGCTATTGGAAAGCTCTAAAGAGGACAATGACAGGAGCTGACTTGTATTCTAACATAATTTCTCAGGCTGCTATGAAGAAAATAGACTGTAGAGGGCAAGAGTAGAGGCAGAGAAATCATATAGGAGGCTACTGTAGAGAACATTCAATCAAGAAATGATGGTGGCTTGAACCAAGATGGGATCAGTAGATGTCAGGAGAAATTATTCTGTTCTGGCTCAATTTTGAAGGTAAAGCTGAAAGGACTTGCTAGAGGATAGCATGTAGGGTGAAAAAAAAGAGAGAGTAGTGAAGCATGGCTTGAGATTTTTTGACTGGGAAAATTGGAGGTTAGAGTTGCCATTTACTGAGATAGAGAACACTCTAGAAGGAGCATATTTGGGGACTAAAGAATCAGGAGATCAGTTTGGGTTATGTGAACTTTAAGATGCCAAGTAGGGATGTTGAGTAGGCAGGTGGATGTAGGAGCCTAGAGTTCAGGGAAGAGATCTGGGCTGGGGATAGACATTTGGCAGTGATTGGCATATAGGTAGTAAAGCCAGGAAATTTGGCAATAGCAACATAGGGGTGAGTGTAGATGGAGTAAAGATAAAAGGTGGAAGAAAGAGGGAGAACCAGCAAAGGAGATTGAGAAGGAATGGCTTGTGAGGGAAGAGGAAGCTCAGGAGAATGTGCTGTCCCAGACATTTTTCAAAGAGAAGAAATTGATCAGCTGAGATAAATGCTTCTGACAGGTTAGGCAACGTAACTACTAGGAGTCCATCGTTAGGTTTAAAAAAGTAGAGGTCATAGGTAACTTTGACAAAAGCCATACTGGTGGAAGGGAATGTTTGATATGAACAGGTTCCAGAGAGAATGAAAGGAGATAAAATGACCATTTAGGGGGAGAGAAAGTAAAGAAAATCAATACAGGCAACTTTTTAAAGGATTTTTTACTCTATAAAGGGGCAAAGAAGTAGAGTGGTAACTAGAGAGAAATGTGGGGTCAAGAGCATTTTTGCTTAATTGGGATACATTATGTGTATACATTTGTGAAAATGATCTAGTAGAGAAAATAACATTGATGACTCAGGAGACAGGAGAATGATTAGGACAAGGTCCTTGACTAGTAGATGAGATGGAAGGAGTGTAGTGCAACAAGCTCCTCAGTGAATAGCTCCCAGTGAGAACTTCCTATACTAGTAGTTTGCGTCTCTAACATGGGACTAGTGGAATTCTCTAAAATGTAAACTCCATGATGGCAGGAGTGTTTATGTGGTTTGTTCTTCAATGTATTCCCAGTGCCTAAAAGATGGTTTGGCACGTATGAAAAGATCATAACAGATATTTATTGAATGGGTGACTAACTTGCCTCTAATTACTTAATGATGAATGGCCCCAGTGCTTCAAGATGGGCTGAATAGTGCTACGGAGTTTTTTTTTTTTTTTTTTTTAACACATACATTTGTTTGTTTATTTTAATTGACAAATACAAATTACGTATATTTATTGTGCACAACATGTTGTTTTGAAATATGCATACACTGTGGAATACCCAAAATAAGCTAGTTAACACATGTATTACTTCACATATTTATTTTTTCTGGTAAGAATAATTAAAATCTACTCTCTTAGCAATTTTTAAAAGACAATACGTTGTTATTAACTATAGTCACTATGTTGTAAATAGATCTCTTGAACTTATTCCTCCTATTTAACTAAAATTTTGTATCATTTAACCAACATCTCCCCAAACTCCCCTCACCCCTGCCATGTTATGAAGCTTTGACAATCAAGTGGGATATATGCTAACATCATATTTTGATCTTCAGAAACATACCATATTTTCTAAAAATATGTTCTTACCTGTATACATAATGTAAAAGTGACAGACAAGTAAATGTTTTGGAGACAGGAGCAGTACCATCAATGCCATCATAAATATATCTTAAATATATACTCAAAAACATCTTTATATCTATTTAGATCATGATAGTTTTGGAGGCTACCGTCATTACTGGGGAGCTGTTAAGGAAGTGTTATGCACACATCTGTTAAGTCAAAGTTGCAGCTTAAAGCTGTCGGGAGAAAGTGAATGTTGCATTCTTTGGACAAAGTGGAAATTCACCTCTTTCTAACTAAAGACAATTAGTGACAGCAAGTTTTTGACTCTTAGCATAAGGATGTATTACAATGGCTTTTCTCTTTAATTAGTTCCAAGAGCCAGTGCCTGATATAGGACAGAACTCTCAGCACCTAAGACTGATTTAGGAAGGTCTTGGTAACAAACTCCTTGGAGAACAAGCCTTCAAAGCATGAAAGAGGCATTCTAAATAAAATGTTTATTTAACTCAATTAATACTTTTTTCATAGTGTTCATCTTACATTTATATGTTTTGCTTCAGGTGTGGTGATACATAAATGAATAATACACAGATTCTTACCTTCAAGGATTTCATGGTCTAATAGTGGGGACCATCCAGGGAACAGATAATTAGGGTAGCAGTAACAGGATAATACTGCTGTTAAGGATTATCTAGGAGGGACATCTAAATAAGCTGAATAGGGGATTTAACGAAGATTTTTTTTAATATATCTTAAATATATACTCAAAAACATCTTTACATTTATTTAGATAATGATAGTTTTAGAGGCTACAGTCATTACTGGGGATCTGTATATAAATATACCCTAAAGTAAAGAGAATTCTATATTAAACCCCTGTGTACCCATATCCCAGCTTCAATAGGTATCAGCATCTTGCCAACCTCATTTCATTTATTTTCTTCTTCCCATTTTCTCCTGAAGTATTATTTCAAAGCAAATCAGACATTATTTCATTCACCCATACATACTTTATTGCACATCTTTAAATTTAAAAACTTGTTTTCAACATAACTGTTATCACACTTAACACAATTAACAATAAGAAAGACTTCTTAAGGAAAGTCATATCTGAATACATGCCTGGAAGACATGCAGGAGGGAGCCAATAGAAGGCAATGGACATGGCAGGTTGTGTTTCTGGCCAAGTGAAGGGGACTAAAAGCCCTTAAAAGAGACCAGAGAGAGCCTGGCTCTTCCGGAAAACCACAGGATTAGTACAGCCTAGCTTATCAAAGGGAGAGTGTAGATGGCTCTGGGCCAAGCTCTTCAGTCTTGCTGTCTTGCTTAATCTTTACATCAGTGGTACTATGAAATAGGAACCTATCATTAACCCCAAACAAGGGAAGGAGCCTTTGAGATGTTAGGTAACTGACCTATGGTTCTGCAGCTAAATAAGTGGAAGAGCTGGGTTATAAAGCCAGGTCTATTTGAATACCTGGGTGCTTAATTACTGCACCATCCTACCTGCACAGAGGTTTGTGATTGGCCCTATATTCAAGCGTTAATCCCTTCAATCTTGTTCTATTTAATTATCTACCATATCAATTAATGATCAATTAATTTGCTTCTTAAAGTGTTAAAAATGAATTTTGGGGGTAGAGGGGTTAGTCGGGTTTAAAGAAGTAGAAATTCACAGCAGGACACTCCTCTAGGAATCTTTTGTAGCTCAAGTAACATGAATTTAACCGAGTCATCTACTGTTGCCAGATAGTAGCATACACTAATTGTGATAAATAAAAAACATCTAAAAGTTAAAAAAAAAAGTCTCCTGAGTGCTGAACTTGCAAATCTATAGCGGCAAAGCAATAGTGAGCATTACAGACATAAGTACCCCCTTATTTCCCTTCTTGAGAAATTCCAGTATTTGCTGATGCAGCTATCCTAAGGTAAGAAAAGGTTAATTATTATGTTTTTATGAGAACTGAATTTTGTATTTAATTAACAGATTAAGTTATTCCCTGTTGCAAACAGGCTCTGTTCTCAATGAAACCAAATATTATGACAATTGCCAAGTTTATTAGTTTATTGTTTGAATGCAAAAAGTTACTGAACCCCCACCCCTCTTTATTAGATTCTGCCTCAAGCTGATTTTAGATATTACAATTTCCCTGCCATTTTAGTTTGGTAGTTCTGTAATTCTCATGGTATGCATTCAGTTTCAGGTTTCTCCTTTACAAAGTGATACCCCAAAGCCTGAATATCTACAAATGTTTGTTGTGTTTCTCCTGCCCCACTTCAATTATTACAGCATCAGAATCACAAGAAAGAATGCACATCATGGTCAGCCTGCTTCATAACCCCACCATGCCTCCACAGGACATACTGGCTGAGGATGTGGGCTCTATCCCCAGACAGACATGGGTTCTTTTTCTAGTCCCACCACTGACTGGCTGTGGGACTGGGGAAAAGAAAATGTGAACATGGTATAGTGGTTAAGTACCTATGCTTTCATCCAGGCTACCTTGGTTTGATACTCAGCTCAGCTCCTTGCTTAACTGTATATGTTCTGGCAAATTGTGTAACATCTCCATGCCTCAATTTCCTCAGCTGCCGAAGAGGGATGTTAATAATAGCATCTACCCCATGGAGTCATGGTGAGGAGGGACTGAGCGCTTGGCAAATAGACGTTAGCTTATATTAATTTCCCAATGTCCCAGATCAGAGGCAAAGGAATATTTTGTGATTCTGGAGGACCTAAAGGGCTGCAGATATCTTCTGTGCAAATTATAAAACAAATAAGAATGTGATTTACTCCACATGTACATGAGAGATGGAGCATTGCAAGTTGTTCAAATAGTGGCCACACAAGGCTAGAAGGGCCACCTTGTGGAGAGGTCCACCATGACTGTTTGAGTGGGTCCTGGCCAAGTAACTAACAGCTGTACTCTCTTCAAGTTAGAGCATCTTGGTTTCCAGAAGGGCCACACATAATCAGCTTGTCTCTCTAGCCCTGGGAAACTCCTTAGGGTAGGGGGAACAATGAGGTTAGGGGAAGTGCTGAATGCAGACAAGATGTCAGCAGCCTGGTGAAAGAGTCCCCGAGTGCCAGATGGAAACAGCATTACTGCAGGATCTCTAGAATGCCTCATCATAACCTGTGGGCATTAAGAGCTTCTTGCATATATTTTGAAATTCGATTTAAAATAAAAAAGCCTGGTTTGTTAAGAGAACAGAGGTTAGTAGCTTTGTTAACATCGAAATGCCACTTGAACATTAAAAAGATCCCAAAGGGAATTTACTTAATCCTAATGTAGGGTGAGGGGAAAGGGAAGAAATGGGGTTAGAGAAACAAAGAGAAAAAGAAAAATGATGAGTAAGGTGCAGAGGAAGGGAGCAAATAGAAATGTATAGTGCAGAAGTATGGAAAGAGCCTGCACACAGAAATGGATCCCAAAAGCCACACTGGGACACAGCTGCATAGTGTATAGGGAAGCACCTCAACTTTAGCGCAGGAAAGCTCCTTAGATTTCACTTAGTCAAACCTGTTCATATCAGAGATGGGGAAATTGCAGGCTGCCTGCTCATGGTCATATAGAGAGTTTGTGGGACAGCTGGGTCAGGAACCCTGGCCACTTGCCTCCTTATCTGGGGCTCTAAAAATGTGTCCCTTCCTGGGTGCATGTTTTGGTTGTAAATGAGAACTATTTTCCTCCTAGAATACTTGCATCAACCTGCAGGTATATTCATGCCACTTCCTGCCCTAGAAGTTAAGCCTTCATTGCATGTTGTGCTTTATAAGTGGTACATGATTGCCTGGGTGTAGCTTGGGTTCTTTGGGAGGCCAAGAGGTGAAGAGCTCCACCAAAGCCCTAGAAATAATAGTTAAGGAGCCTTACTTACCTGAGAAAAATGAAAGTCCTGAATCTTGTACAACTTTATCAAGGCAGACTAAAAATGAAAATTGCAATTTCTCCTGAGAAAATATTGGTGTTTTCTAGCTTTATTAAAGAATGACTTTCTCTTTCTTGATATACACGCTAATGCCATGGAGTGATTATTTGTCCCATTGATGCCCAGTGACCTGGGAGAAGAAAGAGAGAAAGCTTGTAGCCTGGCAGAATTCCCTTGAGAAGCAGATGGAAGCAAGTGATTTTCAAAATTGTTCAGAATAATTTTACAATATAGACAAAAGCAAACATATACTGCTTCTGACTATAAATTCTTACACCCTCATTCCATCCATAAATACATGTCTCCTGTGAGTTTACTGACCAGCCATCTTGTCTTTGAATTCTCATCTTGCACTAATGAACAACCCAGACCTGCACAGAATAGCCCTTTCATCTGGTCCAGGCTTTAGACTCTTCAGCTTTAGTTCATTCTTATGAATTTCAGTACTATCTTGCAGGAAAAACAAGATCACTGCCAATTTGTTTGATGTCTTTTGCGAGCAGCAATAGGACATTATTAATTCTCTCCCAAGACCTTTCCCCTCTCACCAAGGGATATAAACAGAGTTATTCTAAACCATTTGCTGTGTTTTGACATTCTTTTCAGAAAAACCACCCTAACCCATCCACAAGAGCAAAGGAAGACATAAAAGATAAAACTGCCAGGGTTTAAGTCAAAGATCAGTTAAAACATCCAGCACTTGTCAAAAATAATATTTAGAAAAAAGAATTCCCAGAACATATTTTATGCTGATTTCCACAAGATCATAAAGGTCAAAGGAGCAAATCCCACGATGAGCATTAGGTTCAAAATGAAGAGCTAGATATCTAGTTATGTATGAATAAAATAATGTAATGCATTGAGAAGGATACTTTTCTTCTAATGAAAACATTAAAAAAGATTTTCAAAGTTAATAGGGTTGTGGCAGGGAGTTTGACATCAAATGATGGAATTCACTAAGCAACTTCACTGTAAGAAACTCAGCTAAAGAAATGGTGACAGCTCCTTCAATTTGTGTGTTAGTTGGTACTGAGGGATGGAGCCAGTTGGCAAGTTACGGTCAGGGTGTGGGGGCGGGTAGCTGAAATTCGAATGTAAATAATAAGATTCTAGAGCCTGTGCTCTTAATCAAGAATGATGTGAGAAATGGGGTTCAGATGGAGCTCAGGGATGGAATGTATGGTCACTTTGAAGATACCACCAACCCTCCCCACTAACTCTA
The DNA here is from genome assembly GCF_028878055.3 of Symphalangus syndactylus. Lineage (NCBI taxonomy): Eukaryota > Metazoa > Chordata > Mammalia > Primates > Hylobatidae > Symphalangus > Symphalangus syndactylus. The sequence goes on along the minus strand of NC_072447.2, from coordinate 150,939,786 downwards.
GGGATATATTGGGAAGCAGAGGTGGTAGATAGGAAAAGGGCTTCTGTTCTCACGCTGCCAATAAATACATACTCAAGACTGGGTAATTTATAAAGGAAAGAGGTTTAATAGACTCACAGTTCTACATGGCTGGGGAGGCTTCACAGTCATGGTGGAAGATGATGGAAGAGCAAAGGGATGTCTTACATGGCAGCAGGCAAGAGAGCTTGTGCAGGGGAACTCCCATTTACAGAACCATCAGATCTCATGAGACTTATTCACTGCCATGGGAACAATGTGGGGGAAACTGCCCCCGTGATTCAATTAACTTCACCTGGCCCCACCCTTGACACATGGAGATTATTACAATTCAAGGTGAGATTTGGGTGGGGACACAGCCAAACCATATCAGCTGTGTCCTCACCTAAATCCCATATTGAATTGTAAGTTCCCATAATCCCCACATGTCATGGGAAGGACCTAGTGGGAGGTAATTGAATCATGGGGGCAGTTACCTCCACGCTTCTGTTCTTATGATAGTGAGTGAGTTCTCATGAGATCTGATGGCTTTATAAGGGGCTTTTCCTTCTTTGCTTAGCACTTATCCTTCCTGCCACCATGTGAAGGAGGACATGTTCGCTTCCCCTTTTGCCATGATTGTAAGTTTCCTGAGGCCTACCCAGCCATGCTGAACTGTGAGTCAATTAAACCTCTCCAAGGAACAAACTTTTTGGTTCTTCTGTCTCAGAATTGAGTACTAATAATAATCCATTCTGGATGGATACTTCCAAATGAGTAACTACATCATTTTTCAAAAACACTATGGTGAAACTTTCATTATGGTATATTGTTTATTCATAATAAGCTATCTATAGATATCCACTGTGCAAAATGGACACTTAAGCTAACATATTTGCTATTTGCTAAATTAATTCCATCTGCCCCACTGATTTATCATTTTCACATTGCTTGGTTTCTTTTGATCCCTGGCTTCTACATTTCCCTCTATGCTCACTTTGGAACAATATGAGAACAATTCCTGGAAGACAGTTCTCTACATGGGATCAATTGCAAAACTTAACCTTTAACCTTCTGAAGCAGATCCTTGATATCAAAGAGTTCCAAAGAGCAAATTATTTCCTTTAAAAAGTTATCTCTTAATTAACATTATTAAGTAGATCTTCTTATTATTCCAATAGATTTGCATTTTTCATTGCTGTTGATAAAAGTATGTGCTTATCTGTTTCATGCATTACAATGGAAAATTAGAAAGCAATATTTATTATGTCACTTTACAGCCAAGAGACTCTAGAATTTTGTGACAGTAATCTGATTATCTTATCTGAAATGCATTTAAACACACACACACACACACACACACACACACACACACACCAGCTTATCTTTGACATTGCTGCCAAGAATCTAGTATTACTATTCAGTAAAACTTTTTGTGTTAGGAAACCAAAGCACCTGATTAACCTAATTACATGGCTTAATCAGGGGTTTTACTGCAGATGAAAACATTGCCCCCACTCTGCCTATGAAGTGTACTTTCTTATGCAAAGCAAATGTAATATTTGAATTCTTAACTGACGGCCTTCGTAATGCATCCATAGAATTAACTCTGCAGAGAGCTGCAATCAATGAAGTTCGCCAAGGTTATACCTTATCCAACATGTGTCTTCCACCTGCTTATCTAGGAGTTTCTCTGAAACCCCCATTATTTCAGTGATTCTTCAAGGTTTGACAGCTAATGCAGAAGAATGCATACAGAAGTCTTCCATTAAATGAGAACATGTTATAATACTAGAGAGATAAAGGAATAGTCTGGGGCATAGGTGCTCTAGTCTTGTTTTATTCACATATTGAGATGAATTTGTTTATCCTATCAGATATTTGACACCTTGGAATCCAGAGATAACTCTTTTGTTGTGAAGATTGAGGTTCAGGAATCAGGGGGAGGGATTGGAAAGGAGGCCTTGGCCACTCCTGGATAATGATATTGAGCATAAATATGGAGGGATAAATAATAACAGATGAATAGCATCTCTGCTGAAATGGCCTACTTACCTACCAGAACTCTTCAACTTCTAACCTCACCACATGGAGCATATCTTCATTCTCTAGACTTGCATGATGAGCACTAAGCCTGATGTTACAACTACAGAGCTTTAGACCAATAATATTATGACCAAGAGCTTGGGCTTTTGCAGTGAGACAGATTTGTATTTGAATTCCATCTCCACTATTTACTGGCTGTGTAACCCAAGGCAAGTCACTTGAGCTCTATTGGATGTTCAGTTTTTCATCTGTAAAATGTGGATAATGAAACTTCCCTAATGAAGTTATTATGAGGATTAAATTACATAATGCTTAACACACTGTCTTACATATAATAAGCAATAAATAAGTATCAGGTATTATTATTACTATTATTTTTGAGACAGAGTCTTTCTCTGTCACCCAGGCTGGAGTGCAGTGGTGTGATCTTGGCTCACTGCAACCTCCGGCTCCTGGGCTCAAGCAATTCTCCTGTCTCAGCCTCCCAAGTAGCTGGGACTACAGGCACCCGCCACCATACCCGGCTAATTTTTATATTTTTAGTAGAGATGGGATTTCACTGTGTGGATCAGGCTGGTCTCAAACTCCTGACCTCAGGTGATCCACCTACCTCGGCCTCCCAAAGTGCTGGGATTACAGGCATGAGCCACCATGCCCGGCCAATATTAGGTATTATTAATGATCCCAATCCAGGCAAATTAGCATTTGCTTCTGGTGGTCAGCCATTGAACAGTAGATCAAATAGTTGATTAATTGACCTAGTTAGGTCCCTGAGAAATCCAAAGTAACCTTACTCTATTTGTGAGCCAGTTATATCACCTTACTAATCAAATGGGGGCATTTAGTGGTCTAATTCACTACTATCCAATGTATCTGCTAGCAACTAATCAGTTAAATTATCGGGAGACAGAATGAATAGCGAGGTTTCAGTAGAACCCAACAAATACTTTTGGCTGATTATACTTAGGGAGCAGGACTGTGTAGCACGACCCCCAAATTTTATGATGTTTGCATTCTTTGGCCTCCTTACCACACTTGAAGAGTGTCCTGTATGACTCTGAGAGAGTCTGGCGTCCAGATGGTTGGCCTCTCTCCCCTTCTAGCACTCCTTTTCAGACCCAGAAACATTGTGAATTCTTTTTCTTGTTAAAGTAAATGACAAGCTGAGAGAGAAATCTTAAGAGACTCCAGGAAAGGCCCAGCTGGGGTGCCAAAGTGTTTGGTATTCAGAACCAAGGATGTCAATAGTGAGGAAGAATATGGACATCCAGAGGAAGAAAACCAGACCAGGGAAAGGTATAGGGGACAGGGACAGGGACAGTGGGATTCAAGTATTTGAAGGGTTCTCAAGTGGAAGAAGGAGTAGACCAGTTCTGATTTATTCCAGTGGGACCAGTAGGTGGAAGGGCTGGAGAGACAGATTTGATAAAACTGGGTTGTTCCAAAATGAAGGAGCTCCCCATTGATGAAACTGTCTGAGCAGAGGCTTGATAACCAATTGTTAGGGAGATGGGGGAGAGAATTTCCTCCTTTAGAAGATAGGGATACTTCTACCTCTAAGATTATATTACCCAATGACTTTATAACAAGCTAGAAGATCTATATTTACTATTTATTTCAGGAGGCTTCCATTAGGTTATAACTCACATTATGGATAATCCCATGCCAAAAAATGATAAACTAATCAAAGAAATAACTTCAACCTGCTTTATATCAATTAGGGCATAGTTAGTTATTCCAGTCTAAATTACTTTTTAAAACAAGTGAACAGTCTGTTACTAGTACTGGGATTATACTAAGGGTATATGCTATTTGTAGATATGTGCAGTAGGAGGAATAAAATATGCCCTAATAAAACAACAGCTCATAAGTTGCAACATTAAAAACCCTGAGTTAATTTTTAATCCATCCTTATGAAGCCACTGAAGATTTATAAGCTTTTGTCTAATGAAGATCTACAGTATAATGGCCATAGTACTCTGAGGATGGAGGGCAGCGTACCTTGAAAAATACTTGAAAATCCATTTAATTATATCAGGCCCCATGACAAACACTTATGAATGCACACATCAAAAACTAGAAGTGTGATTTGGGATCACATATTATTGGCTAAGCAGAAGAAACAACACTAAGTAAAAATCTGCTTCTCCTTCCCAATCAACAAGACTGACAGTTTAATTCAAGTTTTGGTTTTCTTAAGGAATAAACCTACCGTGCAGTACTATTTCAGCTGTATCAAATTCCCCAATGCCTAATACTGAGTTCTTATAACTTTTGCAAAGCTGGTAGATATGCCATACATATTTATGTGGAGACTTATTGTAGATAATAGAGAGTGTTCATCCATGCAAAGAGGATAGGTCCAACAGCATCCTAGGCTTCCCACACACTGCTGTTTGCACCTTAGGTGTTATAAACTGAATACTAATTAGATTTTAACACTTGTAATTAGATGGTTTATACATGCTGTTGTAATGTATTTTTCTTTTCCAAATTTGGTTTCACAGTTGTCACTTTCCAGATAACTGCCTGAGATTTTGGTGGCATCATTGATAACTTCCCACAACCTCCACCATTGCTCAATGCTTATTTGTTGAATGAACAAATTCTTTAGAATACAACCACTTCTGGTTTACTCCATAGTCACCTAAGCTGGACTGGCTTCTTCTATCTTTGATCACTCATAGTCTGTTCTCAACATAGTTGCCAGAGGGTTTCTCTTAAAATCAAAACAAGATGATGGCCCTTCTCTGTACACTTTCCTCTAGTGGCTCACCATTTCACTCAGGATAAAAGCCAAAGTCTTGTGTAAGGCCTGATCTACAAGGTCCTATACAGCCTTGTCCATCTATTCTGTCTTTCTTACTCCTCTCCTGTTACTCTCCCCTTCATTTGCCCTACACCAGTCAACTAGCCTCCTTCCTCTTCCTATGCCTAGAATGCTCCTGCATTAAAGGTTTTTCACTGGTAGAGCTTTGGCAGTACTGGAAATTATCTTCTCCAAGATATTAGCATGACTAACCCCCCCATGCCTTTTAGGTCTTTTCTCAACTATCACCTTGATTACCCTACTTGAAATTACAATCCCTGCCTCCATTATCCTGCTCTTTTTCATACTTAGGTATACATTTCATTTAAAGAATGCACAAAGGCCTGGAATCATGGCTCCTGCCTGTAATCTCAGCACTTTGTCTGTTCAAGGTGTGAGGATTGCTGGAGGCCAGAGTTTGAGACCAGACTGTGCAACATAGTGAGACCCCCACCTCTACAGAAAAACAATTGAAAAATGCACAGGATCTGTAATCTGAAAGCCACAAAATGATGATGAAAGAAATCAAAGACTTAAATAAATGGAGGGACATACTATGTTCATGGATAAAAAGATTCTACATAGCAAATATGTCAATGCTCCCCAAATTGATATATAGTTTTAACACAATCCCTATCAAAATCCTAGCAGGATCATTTTGCAGATATAGACAGTTTGGTTCTAATATATATATTGAAAGTTAAAGGAATTAGAATAGCAAAAAAAAAAAACTTAAAGAAGACTAAACTTGGAAAAATTATTTTGCCTGATTTTAAGACTTATTATAATGCTACAGTATTTGAGACAGTTTACTGTTGGCTGAGGGCTAAACACATAGATGAATGGAACAGAATAAGAAACCCAGAAATAGACCCAAACAACTATTACCAATTGACTTTTAACAAAGGTACAAAAACAATTCAATGGAGAAAGAATAGTCTTCAACAAATGACGCTAGAGCAATTGGATATCCCTAAACAACAACAACAACAACAACAACAACAACGACTCTTTATCTAAACTTCAAACCTTATATAAAATTAACTCAAAATGGATGATAGATTTAAATGTAAGACATACAATTGTAAGATATTAAGTAGATAAGATAGGAGAGAATCTTCATGACATGGGGTTAGGATATAGGTTCTCAGATATGGCATCCAAAGCATAATTCTGCAAAAGAAGATAAATGGGTCCTTAAAAAAGTTTTTAAAATGTTGTTGTGTTAAAGACATTGTCAAATAAATAAAAAGACAAATCGCAGATTAAGAGAAAATATTTGTAAACCACATATCTGACAAATGGCTTGTATCTAGAATATATAAAATCTCTGAGAACTCCATAGGAAGAAGACAATAGCCCAATTTTAAAAAGAGCAACAAACTCGAACTAAAACTTCACCAAAGAAGATATAAACAAATATGTGCATGAAAAGATGTTCAACATCACTAGCCATTAGAGAGATGCAAATCAAACTTTGGTAAGAATCACTACATGCCTATTTAGAAGGGCTAAAGTAAATTTAAAAAGACAACACCAATTGCTGGCAATGATTCAGAGCAACAATACTTCTCATTCGTTGCTGGTGGGAATGCAAAATGATATAGTCATTTTGTAATACAGTTTGGTGGTTTCTTATAAATTTAAACATATGCTTGCCATATAATCCAATAATGCCACTCTAAGGTATTTTCAAGTGAATTGAAAAAAACTATGTTTACACAAAACCTGTATAAAGATGTTTATGGGCAGCTTTATTTATAATTACCCCAAACTTGAAGCAATAAAGATATCATTCAATAGCTGTATAAATAAACAAACTATGGTTTATTCATTCAATGAAATACTACTTGGTGATTAAAAGGAATAAGCTATTAATCCACACAACACCAAGAATGAAATTATTTCACCTTTCCATAAGTTTATAATATAAATACGGTAAAAGTATGAAGTGCACTAATTTTTGATGTAGGTATTTTATTTATTTATTTTAAGAATTATCATAAAGTAAATTTTACTGTTTGGTGTGTAGTTCCATGAATTCTATCCCATGTATAAATTCATATAACCACCAGGACAATAAAAATACAGAATTGTCCCATCACCCTACCACTAACCCCTGACAACTATTGATTAGTTATCTATCACGATAGCTTTAGTCTTGCCTTTTCAGAATGCCATCAACATATCATTAAAATGCATGTATGACATGTAACCTTTGGATATTGGTGTTTTACATAGCATAAATCCCTCTAAGTCCATGTAAATTGTTTTGTGCATCAACAATTCATTCTTTTTTATTGCTGACTAGCAGTGTGTGGTATGGATAGATCACAGGACTTTTATTTAATGATTTGCTTGTTGAAGGATATCTACATTTTATTTTTAGTTTTGGTTCTTATTAATGAGATTTATATAAACATTCCTATACATTTGTTTGTGCAGGTATAAGTTTTCATTTCCCTAGGGTAAATGCCCATGAGTGTAAGTGATGATTTGCCTCATTAGTGCATGCTGAGTGTATGATTAGTTTTATGAGAAACTGTCAAACTTATTTCCAGAGTGTCAAACTGATTCCCACCAGCAATATATGAGTGATCCAGTTGTTCTGTATCCTTGTCAACCCTTGGTATTATCAATGTTTTAAAAATATTTTATTTTGAAATAGTTTTAGAATTATAAAAGAGTTGCAAACATAGTTCAGAAATGTTTTGTACACACTTCACCCACTTCTCCTAATGTTAACATCTTACATAATCATAATAAATTAATTAAAATTGAGAAATTAACATCAAGGCCACAGGGATCACGAATAAGCAGGAAAACATACACCATCAAAGAAAGTAAATAAATCATCAGTAACACACCCTGAAAAAATGGAGATTGATGAACTACCTAACAAAGAATTCTCAATAATTATATTAAAGAAGCACAATGAGCTACAAGAGAACACAGCCAGACAACTATACAAAATCAGGAAAACAATACTTACAGCAAAACAAGTTTGACAGTGAAATTTCAAAAGAGTACAAAAAGTGTGCCATATTTTAAGGTCTATATTTTCAATTAAAGTTATGCAATGAAAAAATAAAAAAGACAAACAAATGGGGCTGTGTTAGCTGCATTTTTTTGTATTAATTTTTATTTACTGCAGACAGCTGATTATTATACTTTAAAAGGTGTTAGGCTTGCTTTTGGCCCAAGGTGTTGTCAAAACTTTAAAGTTTTCCACATGTGCTTTAGAAGAATGTACATTCTATAGCTGTGGACTTCTTTTTCTGATGCATAATATTTATATATATTTATCAGGTACATGAGATATTTTGTTACATATATAGACTGTGTAATGATCAAGTCAGGGTATTTGGGGTGTTGATCACATTGAGTATTTATCATTTCTATATATTGGGAACATTTCAAGTCCTCTCTTTTAACTATTTAGAAACATACAATGCATTGTTGCTAAGTATAATCACTCTACTCTGCTACCTAACATTTGAAATTATATCTTCTATTTAGCTATATGTTTGTACCCACTGGCTGACCACTCTTCATTCGCTCATTCCACCCATGCACTGTTCCCAGCCTCTGGTATCTACTTTTCTACTCTCTGCATCCACAAAAATAAACTTTTTAAGATCCCACATATAAGTAAGAACATGAGAAAATTGTCTTTCTGTGTTTGGCTTATTTCATTAGACATAATGACATCCAGTTCCATCCATACTGCTGCAAATAACATGATTTTATTTTTTTTATAGCTATATATATACACACATATGTATGTATATATACACATTTGTATATAGATATATGTATGTGTGTGTGTATATATATATGTATGTGTGTGTATATATATGTGTGTATGTGTGTGTACATATATATGTGTGTATATGTGTGTATATATATGTGTGTTAGTGTGTGTATATATATAAAACATATACTATATATATACACACACATATATAAAACAACATATATATGTATATACACATATATGTATATATACATATCTATACACACACACATACATTTTCTTTATTCATTTAACCATTGTTGGACATTTATATAGGTTGATTCTGTATCTTCGCTATTGTGATTGCTGCTGCAATAAACATGCAAGTACAGGTATCCCTTTGATATGTTGGTTTCTTGTCTTTGGATAGGTACCTAGTAGGGGGATTACTGGACCATATGGTAGTTCTATTTGTACTTTTTTTGAGAAATTTCCTATTGTTTTTCATAGTGGCTGTACTAATTTAAAATCCTACTAACAGTGCACAAGAATTTCCTTTACACCACATCTTCACCAGCAACTGTTGTTGTTTTTTAATAATAGCCATTCTAACTCAAATAAAATGTTATTTCGTGTGGTTTTGATTTCCATTTCCTTGGTTAGTACTGCTGAACATTTTTTTCACATACCTTCTGGCCATTTGTATACCTTCTTCTGAGAAATGTCCGTTCATATCCTTTGCCCACTTTTTAATAGGATTATTTGGGGTTTTGTTGTTGTTGCTGTTGTTGTTGTTGTTGTTTTCTATTGTTGAGTGGTTTAAGTTCCTTGTATATTCTGGATATTAGTCCTTTGTCAGATGAATAATTTGAAGTTATCTTTCCCATTCTACAAGTTGTATCTGCACTCTATTGATGGTTTCCTTTGGTGTGTAGAAGCTTTTTAGTTTAATATAGTCCCATTTGTCCATTTTTGTTTTGGCTGTTTGTGCTTTTGGAGTTTTAGACATAAAATTTTTGCCTAGACCAATGTTCTGAAGTGTTTTCCCTGGTTTCTTTTAGTAGTTTTACAATTTCAGTTCTTACATTCAAGTCTTTAGTCTATCTTGAGTGTATTTTTGATAGGGGTCCAGTTTCATTTTTATGCATATGGGCACTCAATTTTCTCAGAACCATTTATTGAAGAGAGTGTTCTTTCTCCAATGTGTGCTCTCTATGCCTTTGTTGAAAATCAATTGGCTGTAAATAAATGGACTTATTTCTGGGTTCTCTATTCTATTCCATTGGTCTATGCATCTGTTTTTCTACCAATACCATGCTGTTTTGGTTAGTATAGCCTTGTAATATATTTTGAAGTCAGATGGTATAATGCCTCCAGCTTTGATATTTTTGTTCAGGATTGCTTTGGACATTTTGGCTCTTTTTTTTTCTTTTGGTTTCTGTACAAATTTTTGGAGTGTTTTTTCTATTTCTGTGAAAAATGACATTAGTATTTTGGATAGGAATTACATTGAATCTTTAGATTGCCTTGGGCATTTTGGTCATTTTAATCATATTAATTCTTCTGATTCATGAGTTTGGGATGTCTTCCCATTTGTTTGTGTCCTCTTCAATTTCTTTTATCAGTGTTTTGTCGTTTTCCTTGTAGAGACCTTTCGCCTCCTTGGTTAAATTTATTCTTAAGTATTTTACTTTTTGTAGCTATTGTAAATGGAGTTGCCTTCTTGATTTCTTTCTCAGCTATTTCATTGTTGCTATATAGAAGTGCTGCTGATTTTCATATGTTGATTTATATCCTGCAACTTAATTTATTTAACAGATCTAAGTGTTTTTTGGTGGAGTCTCTAGGTTTTTCTAGATATAAGATCATATAATCAACAAAGAGGAACAATTTGACTTCTTTTCCAATTTGGATGTCTTTTCTTTTTCTGTTGCCAATTCCTCTGGCTAGGACCTCCACTACTACGCTGCATAAGAGTGGTGAAAATGGGCATTCTTGTCTTGTTTCAGTTCTTAGGGAAAAGGTTTTCAGCTTTTCCTTATTTGGTATGATGGTAGCTGAGGTTGGTCATATATGGTCATTAATATGTTGAGGCATATTCTTTCTATGCCTAGTGGGTTAAGAGTTTTTATTATTAAGAGATGTTGAATTTTATCGAATGCTTTTTCTGTTTCTGTTGAGATGATCCTATAGTTTATGTCCTTTATTCTTTTGGTGTGACATATATTGTTTATTGGTTTGTGTATGTTGAACCCTCCTTGCATCCTTGGGTTAAATCTCACTTGATTATGGTATATTATTTTTTGATGTGCTGTTGGAGTTAATTTGCTAGTTTTTTTGTTGAGAATTTTTACATCTATGTTTATCAGGAATATTGGCTTGTAGTTTTCTTTTTTTGTGTTCTTGTCTGTTTTGTCAATTCAGAGTATTGCTGGCTTTGTAAAATTAGTTAGAGAGTTTCCTCCTGTTCAGTTTTTTGGAATAGTTTGAGAATTGGTGTAAGTTCTTCTTTGGATGTTTGGTAGAATTTGGCAGTGAAGACATCAGGTTCTGAACTTATCTTTGTTGGGAGGCCTTTTATTACTGATTCGATCTCATTACTCATTAGTGGTCTGTTCAGTTTTCATATATTTTTCTGATTCAATCTTGGTAGGTTGTGTGTACCTCGGAATTTATCTATTTTCTCCAGGTTTTCTAGTTTCTTAGTGTATACTTGCTGATTATAGACTCCGATGATTTTTTTGTATTTCCATGGTATTAGTTGTTATGTCTTCTTTTCCATTTCAGATTTTGTTTTTTTGCTCTTCTCTTTTTTTAATCTTAGTTAGCCTAGCAAATGGTTTATCAATGTTGTTTATTTTTTTTGAAAAAAACATTTTAACTAATGAAACCTATGCATGATTCTTTTAATCTCTATTTTTGTCTAGTTCTGCTCTGATTTTTATTATTTTTTTCCTTCTAACTTGGGGTTTTGTTTTCTCTTGCTTTTCTAGTTCCTTGGGTTGTATTGATAGACTGTTTATTTGAAATCATTCTGCTTCTTTGATGTAGGCATTTATTGTTATAAAATTCCTTTTTACCATTGCTTTTGCTATATCCTATAGATTTGGGGATGTTGTGTTTTTATTTTCATTTTTTTCCAAAAATTTTTTTTTATTTCCTCCTTAATTTCTTGCTTTACTCAGTGATTGTTCAGGAGCATGTTGTTTACTTTCCATGTATGTGTACAATTTTCAAAGTTCCTCTTGCTATTAATATTTGGTTTTATTCCATTATTGTCTGAGAAGATACTCGTTATGATTCCATTTTTTTAAAATTGGTTGAGATTTGTTTTGTGTCCTAACATATGATCTATCCTGAAGAACTTTCCATGTTCTGATGAGAAAAACGCTTATTTTGTAGCTGTTGAATAAACTGTTCTATAAATGTCTGTTAAGTTAGTTTTATGTAATGTGCAGTTTAAATCCAAACTTTCTTTGTCTATTTTTCTGTCTGGATAATCTGCCTAATGCTGAGACTGGGGTGTTGAAGTCTCCAAGTATTATTGTATTGAAGTCTATCACTTCTTTAGATCTAATAATATTTGCTTCATATTTCTGGGTGTTCCAGTGTGGGGTGCATATATGTTTAGCATTGTTGTATCATCCTGATGAATTAATTTATCATTATATAATAACCTTTTTGTCTGTTGTTACTGTTTTTGACTTATTCATTTTTATCATTCAATGTAAGTTTAGTTGCTACTGCTTGCTTTGGTTTCTATTTGCATGGAATATCTTTTTCCATTGCTTTAGACTGTATGTGTCTTTACAGGTAAGGTGAGTTTTTGTAGGCAACATATAATTGGGTCATATTTTTTATCCATTTAGCCAATCTATATCTTTTAAGAGAAAAGTTTTATCTGTTTACATTCAAGGTTATTATTGCTATTTGAGGGTTTATTCCTTTCATTTTACTAATTAATTTCTGGTTGTTTTGTATTTCCGTCTTTCCTTTCTCTCTTTTGTTTATCATTGTGGTTCGGTGGTATTCTGTCATACTAACATTTGAGTTGTTTCTCTTCCTTCTTTTAATGGTTGCTGTACCAGTGTTTTTATATTTTCGTGATTGTTCTTTCATTTCTTGCTTTAAGATTCTCTTAAACACTTTTTGTAGAATCAGTCTAGCTGTGATGAATTCCCTCAGCTTTTGCTTCTCTGGAAAACACTTGCTTTTTCCTTCATTTATGAAAGATAGTATTGCTGGGTATAGGATCCCTGACTGGTGGGTGTTTTTTTTTTTTTCTTTTTTTTTTTCAGTACTTTGAATATATCACACTATCCTCTTCTGGCTTATAAGGTTTCTGCTGAGAAATCTTCTGTTATTTTGAGGGAGATTCCTTTATTTCCTTTATTGGTGACTAGATGCTTTTCTCTCTCTTTTTTTTTTTTTTTTTTTTTTTTTTTTAGACATAGTCTCACTCTGTCACCTAGGCTGGAGTGCAGTGGCACAATCTCGGCTCACTGCAACCTCTGCCTCCCGGGTTCAAGCGATTACTCCTGCCTCAGCCTCCTGAGGCGCACACCACAATGCCCAGCTAATTTTTGTATTTTTAGTAGAAATGGGGTTTCACCATGTTGGTCAGGCTGGTCTTGAACTCCTAACCTTGTGATCCACCCGCCTTGGCCTCCCAAAGTGCTGGGATTACAGGTGTGAGCCACCGTGCCCAGCCACTTTTCTCTTAATGTTACACATTTTTTTTCTCTTTGACTTTTAACTGTTTGACTAATGTGCTGTGGAGAAGATCTTTTTGACATGTATCTACTTCTGTATGTGAATGTCTGAATCCCTTGCTAGGCTTGGCAATTTTTAAATCTATTATTTCATTAAATAGCTTTTCTAACCCTTTTGCTTTCTCTTTGCCTTCAAAATTTGAATGCTTGGTCTCTTCATGGTATTTTATATGTTATGAGGGCTTTGGTCACTTTGTATTTTTTTAAATTTCTTTCTTACAGGGTTATTTAAAATGAAGTGTCTTCAAGTTCCGAGATTATTTTTTTCTACTTGAGCTAGTCTATTGTTGAAGCAAATGTATTTTGTATTTCATCCGATGAATTCTTCACTTCTGGTATTTCTGGTTCATTTTTGATGTGTATATATATTTGGTAAATTTCTCATTTATATCATGAATTGTTTTTCTAATTTATTTGTGTTTTCCAGAATTGTCTTGTATCTCACTGAGCTTCTTTACTATGAATATTTTGATTTTTTTCTAAAATTTTGTAAGTTTCTTTTTGATTGGAATCTGTTGCTGAAGAATTATTATTTTCCTTTGGAGATGATATATTTCTTTGCTGTTTCATGTTTCCTGTGTCCTTACATTAATATATTCATATCTGGTATAACAGTCACTTCTTCCTATTTTTTAAAATTTATTTTTATATGGGAGGACTTTTTCCTGAACATGTATCTATGGTATTGGTTTGGGAGGGCACTTTGGCTTTGATTCTACATGCATACAGTAGTGCATTCTTTGTATGATTTCTTCAGCTGTAAACACTGCCAATAGTGTCTGTGATTTACTTCATGGCTTAGGGCATGGTTATTAATGAAGGGGGTGGTAAAGTTTTCCTGCGGACTGGGACACCAGCTGGGCTAGTCTTTGGGCCCCAGTGGTGGCACTAGTGGGTTACGCATTCCTGTTCTTGGGTCCCAGGGTGGCATATGCTGCCACCTGTGCTAGCAAGTCTAGGTGGGCTGATTTGGGGGCCTCTGGATGGCTTGATCATGTGGCAGGAGTGGCTGTAGGGGGCTAAGTAGGTGAGAGAGATTTCTAGCTCCTGGGCAGCAGATGCAGCCTGAGCAATGGCGGTGGCAGTAGTAAGACAACTTCTGGGACCCAAGCGGTCCATGTTGGGGTTGGTGGTTGCCTGTGTTGGTGTTGGGTGGGCCAGTCCCCAGCCCTCCATACGGCCTGTGCAGTTGAGTTTCAGCTGTGGTGGTAGCAGCAGATTGGATGGGTCTGACGTCAGACCCCAGGAGGAGTGCTCAGGTGCCACCAGTGGTGAACTGGGCTTGGCCATCGCCAAGCCCCCAGATGGTGTGTTTGAATACTGGGAGTGGGTAAAGCTGGTCCAAACAGACCTTCCCTCAGAGTCCCTGTTGGTGTGTACAGGCACTGGTTATGGTTGGCAAGGGTGGGTGATCCACAGGCCCCCAGAAGAATTCTCAGATAGAGGCAGCAGCAGCTGTATAGTGGCCCTGCTACTGGGGAGGGCAGTGTTACTTTAAGTGAAAACAGAGGTAGGCAGGTAGCTGGGGCTATGGGCGTTGCCACCAGTGCAGAGCCAAGGCATGAGCAAAGCCCAGTCATATTTGTCCTTTGGGTGTGTGAAAATGTGTGGCCACCCCTTTGCTGGGGTGTTTGGAGTCGTTGACTGTGGCTCACATCTCAATCCTGGTGGTGGTGGCTATGAGTAGGGAATGTCAGTGGGGCTCCAGGGATGTAGAGATGCAGGGGCTGTTGAGCCCCAGGGAAGGACACTGTCTGTGAGGGCTGATCTCTCAAAATTGTGCCATGCTGGAGCTTCTTGGGACTCAGGTGTTTGTGGGACCCAGTATGAGCCCTCTCTCTGGAGCAATGCCTTCACAAGGTCTCCAGGCAGATCCCTGTGTGTGTCTCAGGGCCTGTGAGGGTCAAGGTGCTTTCCTGTGGCTAGGATTATCTGCAAAGGAAATGTGGACTGCTGGGGGTCTCTCACTTACCCTTTCCCCACATTGAGGAACCTCTCCAGACTCTCTGCTAATTCCAGCCAAACAGGCTTCCTGGCTTTCTTCTCCTTCCTTGCTTTCAGTGCTTCACATCACTTATCTGTTGAACTACAGTGTTCTCTCTTAGATGATATATTCGAAGTGTGATTATCTACCGGCTATTTTGATTCCTCTATGCGGGAAAGGCAAGTACCAGATGCATCTAGTCAGCTATCCTGAGGCCTCTTCCTGATCCAGAGTTTTGAATTGTCATCAGAGTGTTTATTCTGATGAAACCTAAATGAAAGTCCTCACCGCATACTTTGTTACAGCTCTAACGTTAACTAACCTCTGCCGCAATTTCCCTTATCTCCCTCTCCTTTCCCTCTGGATCACTTATTCCTCTGTGTCCCTAGCACCTAGCTCAGCACTTGACACACTGTAAATAAATACCTAATATATTCTAGAACAATGCATTGCCAGAATAATTTGAAACCAGGAATGTGAGTTCAGACTTCCTTACTGGAAGCCCAATGTCCTTTTCACTGTACCATGCTTTTTCTTCCAGCTCAACACTAACCATCTCAGAACTTGTTCATGCATCTACAGAAAGAATATAAGAAAACCACTTGCAAAAGCAGAAATCACGGTCTGAATCAGGTTCACATCTTGGCATTTGATCCATTTACTTGAGCTTAGATTTATTATCAGCCTGTATTATGGCCCTTCCGTCTGCTGTGGCTCCTGACACTTCGCTGTCTCTTTAACCTGTGTTTTGCATCCTTAGGTTTCTGAACCCCTGACTGTACTCTGGTGTCCCATGCCTGACTTCTGTTTGGAAATTCCAGCTCCTCTGTTACCTGAGAGGCGGGCCTTTAGACAGGGCCTTCTGGGTGTTTTGACAGCTTTGCTCCTCACTCATTGAGTCAATGAGGTGGAAGGATACACATATATGAACTTACTATGATTCCCTGCCTCAGCTGAGGGGATCAAGTCATCAATGACTGGGCTTATATATTTGTTTGTTCAGGCTGCCATAACAAAGCACCACAGATTGGTTGGCATAAACAACAGAAATGTATTTCCTAACAGTTATGGAGACTAGAAGTCTAAGAACAAACTATCAGCAGTGTTGGTTTCTTCTGACGCCTCTCTCCTTGGCTTGTAGATGGCTGCCTTTTCCCTGCTTCTTTAAATGGTCTTCCCTGTGTGTCTGTGTCCAAATCTCCTCTTCTTATCAGGACACCAGTCACATTGGATTAGGAACCCACCCTTATGACTTCATTTAACCTTAATTATCTCTTTAAAGATCCTACCTTCAAATACAGTCACATCCTGAGGTAGTTGGGGTTAGGACTTCAACACAGGAATTTTAGGGTAACACGTTTCTGTCCATAATTGCTTATGCCAAAACCAAAAATTTCTGTGGCCTGCCCATGCTACCACACAAATCTCACTGACACAAATGAGATTGCCTCTGTGTTACCTAGGTTTTGGCAACAAGCAACATTACCTTCCACAAACATGCTGTACCATCTGCTTCCTAAGGCAAATCTTGTCTGTTATGAGAGAATTGGCAAGCATGAGTGTGAAAGTTTGAGTTCCAGATATTAAATATTTAAATATTAATTTGTTCTTTGAAACGCTTAACAAAGTTATTAGTATGTTCATTATAAGCCCCATAATTATATTTAATATTCAGTAATAAAATCAACAGGGTAGGATTCTATCCCCAGTTCTTTGGTGAAAGCAGAATGTCTTATTTTGTTCCCCCCATGTCATTATTTCTCTTTTCCGCAATTAGTTCAGTGAACCATACAAGACTGTAAATATTAAATTCTATGACATGCTTAATTGACAAAATATGGAAGAAATGTGTGTGCCAGTGGCTATAAATGACATCACATGCTCTGGAGGAAAAACGGTTCAGTGGGAAATAATGTAGCATTAATAAAACATACCAGTTACATTCAAAATGGGAAAGCATTTGGGTGACAGAAAAAATTTTCTCACAGCATGGAATTTTTGATGGAGAAATTGAGTTTAAGTTGGTTTAACATAGAAGGTGCATGTATGTCAGCACTAACAATTGGCATTTCTGCATTTTTATTTAACATTATTCATGGCTTCAAAATAAATATTTCACATTTTTATCCTGCATCGTAGAATGTAAGTGGTATCAATTTCCCAGGATCCTCAAGGAAATAATGGCTAACACTTATTGAGCACATCTTTGCCAAGCATACTTGCATTAGCTCATTTCACCTGGAACTCAACCCTAGGAGGCAGGTACCATTATTTTCCCTATTTATTGATGAGAAAACTGAGGATGGAGAGTTTGGGTAATTATCCCATGATCATACAACTAGAATATAAAGGAGCTATGGCTTGAATCTCACTGACTCCAAATCCCTTGTTTTGATTGTTATATTTAAACTCTCTTTGCCCCAATGTTTCCTCATGTGTACAATGCATAAGATAAAATTAAATACCTTGGCAATGTTGAGGAAATACCTTACCTGAAAACATTATAAAAATACAAAACTCTCTGCAAATAGGTGCAGATATCTAAAAGCTAATTAAGGAAAAAATAACTCTCACATCCAGGGACCCAGAGGTTTTGTTGTTTTAGGTTTTCCTAGACTGGCAAAGTTAAAATATTTTATTTTTTGGTAACTTTAAGGGTAAAATTTACAAAATATTTATTAGGAGATAGTACACAGTGGTTGGGTCTAGATATTATTAGTAAAGGAAAGCTTTAAAAAAGTTGTCTCGGCCAGGCATGGTGGCTCATGCCTGTATCCCAGCACTTTGGGAGGCCAAGGTGGGTGGATCACCTTAGGTTAGGAGTTCAAGACCAGCCTGGCCAGGTGTGGTGGCACACACCTATAATCCCAGCTACTCAGGAGGCTGAGGCAGGAGAATCACTTGAACCTGGGAGGCAGAGGTTTCAGTGAGCTGAGATCACACCACTGCACTCTAGCCTGGGTGACAGAGCGAGATTCCATCTCAAAAAAAAAAAAAAAGAAAGAAAAAAAGTTGTCTTACAATAGATACCACTTGTTCTCTTAAAACATACTGAAAATCAGTATTAACTATTTACCATGTGACTGTAAGTAATAATGACTAGAACTAAGAGAAAATAGCAAGCTACTGACTATCACCTAATTTTTTAAATTATTGCATGGGAAAACGGAGGTGTAGAGGGCCTTGTTCCTTATTGCTTTGGAATGAAGGAGGTCAAATAATTGGCTTTGAACTGAAGATTTGCAAAAATAATTGGCAAGGAAATTCTTGCCTTGGGCTTATTTGCCAATATCAGGGTATTTCAAAGAAAGTAACAGTAATACATAGCAGTGTATTGAAGCAGACATTTCAAATTCCAAATATGGGACGACTCACTGGGCAAAAGAGTCAGGTCTTGTGCAGGTTCTAGTGCAGGTCTTGCTATTTACATCTAAGGACCTTCAGCTGGCCACCTCTTGGGTCTGTTTCCCTACCGGAAGCATGAAGAGCTGGACCAAATACTCTGTACAGGCCATTTCAGCTTGACTGACTCGCCCTCCTTGCAGCCTCTTTCTATGGGTGGAAGTTTCTGGGATTAGTTGGAAAGCTCCTTCTCAGTGCCCAGATGTGAGAGCACAGAAAAGCCCCTTGTCAGGAAGGAGTATATTATTTAACTGTTAAATGGTGTCACAAACACATGCTTCAACAAGGCAAGAGCTCTCTCTCACGCGATGTAAACAATCCCTATCACTGAGAGAGACAGTACATTATCAACATCAGCAGTTTATTTGGGTATCAGCATTAGCCACTCAAGCTGAGCTTAACCGACAATTCTTGCAATTCCGTACCTTGTCTGATTTTCCCTTTCTAGTTTGCTGTCTTCCCATTGGTCTTTTGCACAGCATGGGAGCTGCTTCTGATTCTGTTTGTTGCCATAGGAATCGAATTTCACAGGAGTATGCAAGTGCCCCCGACTCACCTGCTTCTGCAGAAAAGCTATGGGGTATCTGCTCCTTCCAAAGACGCCAGGGCTCCAGGTAACCACTCCCTGGTATAAGGAAAAGTAAGCACATAAGATTTACATGGCAATTACATTTGTCAAGGTGCAGGCCACCCATGTTTTCCCTATCTTCCTGAAAACATATTCCAGTGAGGTACGCAGAAGAGTAAGTCTCATTTTTATTTGTAAATAGAGAAACTAAGGCACAAAGGCATTTCATAACATGCCCAAGTTCCCACAAAAAGTGACACTATTGAGGCTCGAGCGGAAACCTTTAAGCTCAGTTCCCTTTCCTTCCAATAGACCACTGTCTCTGATTACAGGGCACTTAAGTGTAAGACCAGAGCAAATTGTTGCTTCAGACAACTAGGGAAGTGTTATAGCCTAGTTCAGGGGTCAGCAAACTGTGGTGAAATGTGGCCCACTGCCTGTGTTTTAAAATAAAGATTTATTGGAACACAGTCATGCACATTATTTATGTATTGTCCTTTGCTGCTTTTGCACTATGACAGCAGAGTAGTCATTGTGAGAGAGACCATGTAGTCTGTAAGCCTGAAAATATTTATATGGCTCTTTACAGGAAAAGTTTGCTATTCCGTGGTCTAGTCAGTAAACACATGGACTTAGAATTTACACATACTGAGATTAGAATTCTAGCCCTGCTACTTTGAAATTGTGTCACCTTGGAGAGTTCCTTAATCTTCCTGAGCCTCAGTTTCCCTCCATGCAAAATGGGGTTGCTGTGTATCCCTTCACAAAATCAAATGAGATAACATACACTTAGAATAGTATCTGGCATGTAGTTAGTTATCACTCAATGACCACTATTGTTATTTCTGAGGAAAATCAGGTCACATTTTCTGCCACTAAACTTTCAGCCAGCGGTTTTCTTCTAGCTGGCTGAGATGTATTTTGCTGGACTGAGATTTCCATGGATCTGGTGCAAAACTCTAAAAGACGGGGCCTGCTTGCCCTTCCTTGCTAGTTCTACCCCACATCATTTCTGCTACAGTGGAAGCCACTTTGATTTGGCTTCTGAGTTGATTATTGGTACACAGGCCTTTCCTCTGATAGTTAAAAACATTTGACTGCTGCTTCTGCTTGGACACTGTTGCTATGCTTGGGATTTTTACCCCCAATGGATCTGACCATTCTAGCAAAGTGCAGCCAGTGACAATAAGTAGAACAGAAGGCAAGAGTGATGTATTTTAGAGTATAAATGGGGCCCAAGCCACAGATTTATCATACACGTGTGTCCCTTTTTGCATGTTTTTGGGTTTTTGAGTTATCTTAGTGTTACAAGATGACTGATTTCTTGTGTTCAAAGACTTTACATATGAAATGGGTCATTCTGATGACCCAGCCCAGAGATTCTAATGATGAATTTGAGCCAGAATGGTCACTGATCTTCCTGAGATGGGCCCCCAAAGGTTAGGGTTTACATTAGACTTCCTGGAATTCTCTGAGAGCCCAGTAAGATTATCACTCATTATATGATCTAAGCCAATCGACAGCCCAAAGCTTCTCATCATCAAGGCCACCTTTATAAGGAACTCTCCTCACTGGGGACTACACATTTTGAAATATTTTGCTATAACAAACAGCATTTATTTATTTGAATAGCCTTCTTTACCACCTGCATTTATGAGGTAGTAATTAATTAAATTTTCTCTTTTAAAGAATTAATTGAAAGGATTGGGTAACTCCCAATCAGTTTCTTGACAGCATGAGATGCCCTCAAGTTTCTCATCTGCAAAATAGAGGTGATACTAGTCATAACCTCAGGGTTGTTATGAAGAGTAAAGGAAGTGGAACAGTGGCTGGCACACAGAAAGTGTTCAGTCAGGGTTAGCTATCATGGCTGTGAAGGTGAGGTTAAAGGAGTGATGGACTTGACAGAATCCTTAGCCCAAAGTCAAAGCACTTGTGACCTTTGTCTGCCTGCCCAGTCTGAAAGGGAGCATATATAAATTCTCTGTCTGGTTGGAAGGATTATTTGTTTCACATTGAGAAAAACCTGTGGACCTCTATTATGCCCTCTAGACCTCTAGGTGTCCAGGGAATGATCTAGGCTCCTTCTCAAGCCAGTCTTTTCAGGCTCTACAATTTGAGGTTAAAAATACAATTAGTATTTTTGTTCCCTAAGACACAGAAGACAACTGCCTTTAATTTGTTCTAAAGTGCTTTCTTTCAGTTTCAGGATGTGTACAAGGCATACTGGGAAGGAAGTTTTTCTTTCACTTTAGCAACCCAGGACTTAATGAGTAAAGCCAGCATAATCTATTTATAACTTGCAAAGGCCGCGGGGTAGTATGTAGGGTAATTAGAGACATAAGCTTTGAGTCATGCAGACATGGCTTCTCTCCCTGACCCTGTCACTCACTGGCTCTGTGACTTTGGTCAAGTCCCTTTCACTCTCTGAGCCTGTTTCCTCACTACAAAGTGTAGGTTATATTAATACCTATCTCATACGAATGTACAACAGGTAGAGGACACACATAGAAGGGGGAGAGAGAGGTATCCGTGCCATCCTTGTTTTCTTTCTTCTCATTAGCATACCCAGGATCATTTCCCCTCTCAGCCTTTCCCATCCCAGTTTAACAAATCCAAACCTCTACAATGTGTCTAGTCAAAAGACCAAAGGTAGGATGGCATTTTGGTTAATCTGAGTCTCATTTCATCTGAGAAAAGGAAGGTAAGCTGGGAACAGATTAAAGCAAACTAGCTATGAGACAGGCAGGCTGGTTGGTTCCCTGTTTTAATATGGTCTGGAGTAAAAGAATAAAAGTTCCCTACTCAAGCTGTAGCTTACCTAACTCTCAACCAATCAGTAATAAAAGACTCAAGAAGCTGTTAACCACAAATTCCTGCTTCAGGGGGCTAGGGACTTCCCCAGGGCCCTGCATGTGCAGTTAGAGTTAAAACTTCAAACTATAGTTACCCCTTCCTTATTTTAATGTTAAAAATCATGCCCAGAGGTGGAGATGTAAAATGCTAATTCTACATATGATGTATGAAGAAGCATGTTGAGCCAAAGCACAAGCACTAGAAAAATCCCTCCTACTCCTATACATGCCCCGATGTAATACTTTCCTGTAGAAAACTCCTATAAAGCTAACTCACAGACTACCCTCGATAAGCAACCCATTTCTTTTCCCTTCTTGGTGCTGACTCCCCTGTGCACAAGCAGAATAAACTTTCCTTTGCTGCTATGTTTGGTTATCTTTTGGTTTCTATCCTGGGCAATCACAAGAATCCATGATGCTGGTAACATTTTGTGGCACCCCGGGTGAGGCTCTCCTTTTAGGTCCCAGGAGAGTGAGTGAGATTGCCCAGAGGATGGAGGTGTCTGACCAGACATGAACAAAAGCTGGTACTCTGGACCACCGTTTCAGTGTTAGCGCCTTGGTGAATCAGATCCAGACTCTGAGTGTGTCTCCGTTCCCTTTCATTCATCTTCTATCTTCCCTTTCCTTTCCTTTTTTTCCCTTCACCTTCTTCCTTTTCAGTCTGTTTTGACTCTTCACGAGTCCTGGTGTTTAGTTAATCAGCTCTTGGAACCCTGGTTTCAGTTTCTGTTTGGCCAATGGGAGTGATTCCTATTTACCCAATCTGGTATTTTGTTTGGGTAGCTGGAGTGAATCGGGCTCAGCTTTCTGGTATTGAACGGGAAAATTCCCCCTGTTCTTGAGCTGGCTAAAAAGCAGTCAGCAACCTGGAGTTCGCTTTTGTCTCAGACTTTGAAATTTCTCAGTACTTTCCTCAATTTTTGTCTTCTTTATGGGGTCTGGAAACTGGAAATTTGTTTTGTCATTTGTCTAAGTGAAAATGAACTTCCTTTGATGGTCTTTGTCGCATGTGAGCCTGACCCTTCACAATTCCTGGGAGAAGGCCTTACTCACTAGACCAGATCACCACTTTACTCTTTTTGTTCATCTAGTCCATCACCTTATCTTTTGATAGAGTCAGAGTCAATGAATGTAAATATACAGTAGGTTCTACTTAGAGCTGGTGCAAAATGTACAACCTATTAGATTTTGAGGGCTGTGGCCAGAAAATTTGAGAGCTAGAGTCTCTCAAGCTCCCTCAGTCAGCTCCGTTCCCTCTGTCCTCCTTGTCGTGCCTGGTTCTCACCAGGTTTCTGAGGGTCTGGGTTGGGTGGGAAGAGGAGTGGTTCATCAGAGCCAAGGGTTCCATCCCTCACCAGGCTACTTAATCATAGGACACCAGGTCTACCATGGAAAACACTGCAGGCATACCAAAAGATTTCTCCCTAGGATGCATCCTGAGTAATTGAGATGAATTTGAATTGGATAATCTAAAGAAAAAGAAGCTGATGTTTCTCCGTAATGTTGCTTGGCTTTGGAATCCCCAGGGGGACAAAGAGACACAGCCTAGGAATGAGGTCTTTGAGTTATAACACTATTTACGATTGAATTTGTATTGCAGAAATTCTAATAAATGCGTTGAGATCCCATATGTGCTGGCCTTTATAAAATTAAACCAGGATCCAAAACTCCGGGACTCCTACAGAGTCTGTGTGGCATCTCTTAAACAATTGAAAAAGGAGACAATTTCTGCTTTAGACTTTGACCCTGTAGATGCTGTCTTCTCAACACCTCTCCAGGGACAGGCAGGAGCAATGAGTCCTTCTGCCCTGGTGGGTCCTCCTTCCTCTCACTCTGAGCCTCCTCCGTATTGGGCTGGGTCAGGGAGGACTTCCCCTTCCACTTCCCAACAACCCCCAGTGCTATTCCCAATGGGGCTCTGATCAGGTTCCAAGCTTGCACCTTCCTTTACTATCTCCACCAGCTCAGAGATACTTTCCCCTCTGGGAGGTAACAGATGGTGCTGGAAGGACAGTTTGGATACAAGTACCCTTTTCTTTTAAAAAAAAAATAGATTTTAACTTTTATTATTATTGAGTTGAATGAGTTTTTTATACATTCTAAATACAATTCTTAGCAAGTTTATAATACGCAAATATTTTCTACCAGTCTGTAGTGTGTCTTTCAATATCTTTTTTTTTTTTTTTTTTTAACAGAGTCTCGCTTTATCCCCCAGGCTAGAGTGCAGTGGTGCAATCTCGGCTCACAGCAAGCTCCGCCTCCTGGGTTCACACCATTCTCCTGCCTCAGCCTCTTGAGTAGCTGGGACTACAGGTGCCCGCCACCACGTCTGGTAATTTTTTTTGTACTTTTAGTAGAGACAGGGTTTCACCATGTTAGCAGGATGGTCTCGATCTCCTGACCTCATGATCCGCCCGACTCAGCCTCCCAAAGTGCTGGGATTACAGGTGTGAGCCACTGCACCCGGCCTTTTTTTTTAACTTTTATTTTAGGTTTGGAGGTACATATGAAAGTTTGTTACATAGGTAAACACATGTCACGGGGGGTTGATATACATATTATTTCATCACTCAGGTATTAAGCCTAGTACACAACAGCTAATTGTTCTTTTCCTTTCCCTCCTCCCACCCTCCACTCTTTGACAGGCCCCAGGGCATGTTGTTCACATCTATGTGTCCATGTGTTTTCATCATTAAGCTCCCACTTATAAGTGAGAACACGTGGTATTTGGTTTTCCATTCCTGTGTTTTTTTGCTAAGGATACTGGCCTCCAGCTCCATCTATGTCCCTGCAAAGGATATGATCTCATTCCCTTTTCATGGCTGCATAGTATTCCAAGGTGTATATGCACCACATTTTCTTTATCCAATCTGGTCATTGATGGGCATTTAAGTTGCTTCCATGTCTTTGCTATTGTGACTAGCACTGTAATGAACATATGCATGCATGTATCTTTATAATAGAATGATTTATATTCCTTTGGGTATACACTCAGTAATGAGATTGCTGGGTCAAATGGTATTTCTGCTTCTAGGTCTTTGTGGAATCACCACATTGTCTTCCACAATGGTTGAAATAATTTACACTCCCACCAACAACATAAAAGTGTTCCTTATTCTTGGTAACCTTGCCAGTATCTGTTATTTTTTGACTTTTTAATAATCACCATTCTGACTGGCATGAGATGGTATTTCATTGTGATTTGATTTGCATTTCTCTAATGATCAATAATGTTGAGCTTTCTTTCATATGTTTTTTGGCCACATGAATGTCTTCTTTTGAGAAGTGTCTGTTCATGTCCTTTGCCCACTTTTTAAAGGGGTTGTTTTTGTCTTGTAAATTTGTTTAAGTCCCTTATAGATGCTGCATATTAGACTTTTGTCACATGCATAGTTTGCAAATATTTTCTCCCACTCTCTAGGTTGTCTGTTCACTCTGTTGATAGTTTCTTTTGCTGTGCAGAAGTTCTTAAGTTTAATTAGATCCCACTTTTCAATTTTTGCTTTTGTCATGATTGCTTTTGGTGTCTTCATCATGAAATCTTTGCCCATGCCTATGTCCAGTATGGTATTGCCTGGGTTGTCTTCCAAGTTTTTAGAGTTTTTGGTTTTACATTTAAGTCTTTAATTCATCTTGAGTTGATTATTGTGTATGGTATAAGGAAGGCATCCACCTTCAACCTTCTGCACATGGCTAGCCAGTTATCCCAGCACCATTTATTGAATAGGGAGTCTTTTCTCCATTGCTAGTTTTTGTCAGCTTTGTCGAAGGGCAGATGGTCATAGATGTGTGGCCTTATTTATTTGCTATTCTGTTCCATTTGCCTACATGACTGTTTTTGTACCAATACCATGCTGTTTTGGTTACTATAGCCTTGTAGTGTAGTTTGAAGTCAGGTAACATTATGCCTCCAGCTTTGTTCTTTTTCCTCAGCAGTGCCTTGGCTACCCAGGCTCTTTTTTGGTTCCACATGAATTTTAAAATAGTTTTTTTTTCTAGTTCTATGAAGAATGGCTTTGGTAGTTTAATAGGAATAGCACTAAATCTATAAATTACTCTGGACAGTATAGACATTTTATTGATATTTATTCTACCTAACCATGATCATGAGATGATTTCCATTTGTTTATGTCTTCTCTGATTTCTTTCAGCAGTGTTTCATAATTCTCATTATAGAGACATTTAACCTCCCTGGTTAGCTGCATTCCTAGGTATTTTATTCTTTTTGTGGCAATTGTGAGTGGGATTGCTTTTCTGATTTGGCTCTTGGTTTGGCTGTTGTTGGTGTATAGGAATGCTAGTAATTTTGGTACATTGATATTGTACCCTGCAACTTTGCTGAAATTATTTATCAGCTGGAGGAGATTTTCAACTGAGACTATGTGATTTTCTAGATATAAAATTATATCATCTGCAAACAGAGATAGTTTGACTTCCTCTCATCATATTTAGATGCCCTTTATCTCTTTCTCTTGCCTGATTGCTGTGGCTAGGACTTCCAATACTATGTTGAATAGAAGTGGTGAGAGAGGGCATCCTTGTCTTGTGCTGGTTTTCAAGGGGAATGTTTTTAGCTTTTGCCCATTTAGTATGAATATTGACTGTGGGTTTGTCATAGATGGCCCTTATTATTTTGAGGCATGTTCCCTCAATACCTAATTTTTTGAGAGTTTTAACATGAAGCAGTGTTGAATTTTACTTAAAGCCTTTTCTGCATCTATTGACATACTTATGCAATTTTTGTCTTTAGTTCTGTTTATGGGGTGAATCACATTTATTGATTTGAGTATGTTGAACCAAACTTGCATCCTGGGGATGAGGCCTACTTGATCATGGTGGATTAGCTTTTTAATGTGCTCATGAATTTGTTTTGCAGGTATTTTGCTGAGGATTTTTGCATCAATGTTCATCAAGGATATTGGCCTGAAGTTTTCTTTTTTTGTTGTGTCTCTGCCATGTTTTGGTATGAAGATGATTCTGGCTTCATAGAATGAGTTGGGGAGGAGTCTATCCTCCTCAATTTTCTTGGAATAGTTTCTGTAGGAATTGTATCAACTCTTCTTTGTAAATCTGGTAGAATTCAGCTGTGAATCCATCAGGTCCCAGGTTTTTTTTTTTTTTTTTTGGTTGGTAGGCTATTTATTATTGATTCAATTTCAGAGCTCATTATTGGTCTGTTTAGGGAATCAATTTCTTCCTGGCTCAGTCTTGAAAGGGTGTATGCAAGATGGGGACAATTTGCTTATTCTTAGTGAGGACTTCCATGATCCTCAACAAAATACTAATAAAATCTTAAGTTTCTTCGCTGACTAGGGATATAAGAGCTCCTATTCAAAGACTCAGATCTCCAAGATACAGGTTCACTATCTAGGATTCATACTTACTGCAGGAGCCAGAATGCTCACCCCAGATTGAAAGAAGGCAATTG
Source organism: Symphalangus syndactylus (assembly GCF_028878055.3). Lineage (NCBI taxonomy): Eukaryota > Metazoa > Chordata > Mammalia > Primates > Hylobatidae > Symphalangus > Symphalangus syndactylus. The sequence goes on along the minus strand of NC_072447.2, from coordinate 150,912,186 downwards.
CTTCCTACTGGTCCCTGGTAATAGAAGAGAGCTATGGGGATTTCTGGGGATGGCCAGCTTCTGCCAGATTTGGGTCCCAAACTTTGACCTCATAGTTAAACCCCTTTATGAGGTACTCAAGGGTGGAGAAAAAGAGCTGTTCTACTGGGAAAAAGGTCTTCCAGCAAGCATATGAAACTCTAAAATCTGAGTTTTGGCAGGCTCCTGCCTTGGGATGTGTGGAACTTGCCCAGATTTGTGGAAGACTTTCTTTCTTTTTGTACATGAGAGGTATGGATAAGCCCTGGAAGTCCTAATTCAGAAGCTAGGGCCTGTTCAAAGGCCAGTGGCTTACTTTTCAAAGCAATTACACCCAGTAGCCCAGGGGTGGCCCAGCTGCCTTAGAGCACTGGCAGCCCCAAGCCTCCTGGTTAGAGAGGTCTCCAAACTCACACAGGCCAACTCCTTGACGTTTACACTCCCCACCAGGTCCAGGATGTGTTAGAAATAAAAGCGCACCACTGGTTGACTGGGGGGAGGTTAATTCAATACCAGGCCCTGCTACTAGACATCCCAGACTTTAAAGGTATGTTAGACCTTGAAACCTGCCGCCCTGCTTCCCTCACTCACTTTTGGGACACCGGAACACACCTGTTTGGAGACTTTAGAGAAGACCTATTCTAGCTGAATGGACCTGCAGGACATCCTCTTAGAAAATCCAGATGAAGAATGGTTTACATGGGAGTACCTTTGTAGAGAATGGAGTCTGGAAGGCAGGACATGCTGTCAGCCTAAACTAAACCATAGAAACAAAAGCACTTCTCCTAAGCACTTCAGCTCAGGAAAAGAGCTCAGAGCCCTACTCAGGGCTCTTCAGCTTGGGGAAGGAAGAAGACTTAATGTATCTACTGACTCTAAGTATAGACTCCTGGTGCTCCATGCTCATGCAGCCGTCTGGAAAGAGAGGTTAATATTGATTGCTAGGAGCTCCCCGATAAAAGATAAGAAGTGCTTCTATCCCTTTTTGAGTCAGTTCAACTCCCTGACCAAATAGCTGTTATACACTGTAAAAGGCACCAAAAGGACAGTTCTTTAATCAACCAAGGAAACAACCAGGCTGATAAAGTGCCAAACAGGCAGCGTGGATAGGGTAACTTGACACTTTGGCCCTTGCAATAAAACCCTCCACTTTGCCTTCAAATCCCCAGTAGAGCCAATTAAAACAGAAATTGCCAGAGGAGGAGGGATACAATTTAAATGGTCAGGGATGTCTAGAAGATTAGCAAGGATGCCTCTTCTTACCAGAAGCTGACCAATGGAAAAATCATAAAGGGCCTTCATGAGGCAACTTATTATAGGAGGGGCTCACTATGAAATTTAATTCAAAATCTCCTACTGGGCAAGGCTTTAAAAACCACAGTGGCTCAGGTAATTCAGGCATATGAAATTTGTCTTAGAAATAATCCCCAAGCCTATCTACCGTCTCCGCCTCTGACTGCTCTAGTGCAACATCGGGGGACCTGTCTTGGAGGGGATTGCAAACTGATTTTTCACAGATGCTCCCAAAGGGTGATTCAAATATCTTTTATTTTTGGCAGACACTTTCACAGGCTGGGGGAAACCTTTTCCCATGTGAACAGAGAAAGCAACCAAAGTTTGTAAATGGCTGCTGAAAAAAATGATTCCTAGGTTAAGGCTCTCAGCCTCCCTACAAAGTGACAACAAGCCATCTTTTATCACCTGGGTCACCCAAGGACTGTCTAGCAGTCTTGGCATCCAGTACAAACTTCACTCCACTGGAAATTCTCAGTATTCCAGGAAGGTTGAAAGAATAAACCGAACTCTTTAAGAAACAAACAAACAAACAAACAAAACCTTGGCTAAACTATGCCGAAACACCGAGGAATCACAGATTAAGTTTCTTCCTATTGCCTTACTAAGATTAAAAGCTGTCCCGAAGGGAAACATAAAGCTCAGACCCTTTGAAATGATCTATGGGTGGCCTTTTCTCAAAACAAGCTTTCTACTAGATGAAGATTTAAATCGGGCTCTAAAATACATCATTAACTTGGGAAGAGTTCAGCAGTCAATCATTCAATACAGTACTAAGATTACCTCAGCTAGGAAAGGGGATTTCAGATCATTTCCATGTTAGCCCAGGTTCACAGGTCTTACTCAAGACATAGTGAGAAGGAAACCCGGAGGATCAGTTAACTGAAAAATAGAAGGGTCCTTAGCAGGTTATCTTGTCCACTCCAACAGTCATAACGTTGGAAGGACTTCCGACTTGAGTCCATGTCTCTAGAATAAAACTTTTTGCTTCTCCTGACGAACAGCCCTTTTCAGAGGAAACAGTCTACTCCTGGAAGCCTACAGAGGACCTCAAGTATTTGTTCAGGAAGCTGCCTCTGGAAGGCAGCAATAAAACTAAGCAGTACTCTTAAATAAATAACTGATACGAGTGTCCTTACTCTTCCTGTTAATTGTTAGTGTTTTCTTAATAATCTACTGGTTGGCATCACTCTGTCTGCTCCCTATTGGCTGGAATCAAGTCACTTACAAGTGCATAATTATTAACCAAACTGGCATCCTGCCTTGAATATTAATCATGCTCTCATTATACCCTCTTCCTTTTAGTCTGGGTGCAAGGCCCCTGGAATCACAATAGCCTAGTCAGCTTCTTCAAAATCATCAGTAGAGGAGAATCCCTTTCTAACTGCTGGATTTGCCACAGGCACCCCCAATTCTCTTTGGGTGTGCCTTTTGCAGATCCTTAAACTTGTCTACCCTAAACCTGATCATATATCACTTAAATAGAGGCCAGCTATCTAAACCCTATCCTTTAACTGTCAGACTGCTTCCTACCCATCAAGTTCCTTGTTATACCCTTCCCCCAGCTAAAAACTATTCTCTCGCTATAGGAAATGAGGAATTAAACTACACCTGAGCAGGATGTATTCCTTGCAATTTTCCTTCTCATTACAATTTTACTTGGTACCCCACCTCTAACTTAAAATTCTGCACATATAAGTTAACTCATTGGTGCCCTATAGAATTACTAAAAATATATGGGCCCAAACCTGCTAGCAAAACGCTTTCTGATTACTCAGAGCAACGTGAATACTGGCAGGGTAACATCCCACCACTTTAGAAATACGGCTTTACACTGCCCCAAAGGTTCACAGCAATTTACAAGCTCAGTTACGGGGGCAGATCTGCCATATTCCAAGGTACCTCAAAGGTCATCCCTGACCACCTAGTACATTAAATCATGGAGCAATACACAGACAATTATCAAGGCCCCAGTTGCACAATTAATAACCTGAACCTCACAATTCTCAATAACACCCAGGAGGATATTTGCATTTGCACTCCTCCCAGAATTGTTTTTCTTTATGGCCACCCTAATAACCACCTCCCATGGGTCACGTCCTACTTCTCTTATACATTTTCTCCACCGGCTCAGGCCTATTCTTGCATAGACAATATACAATTCGTGGGTAAATGTGCCTTGGAAATGATAAATGAAGTAATCTTCTGTAACTCTACCTGCCAACATCAGGCCCCTAGTTGAACAAGGTGAGGCCTCGGCATGGTCACAGTGGGAACAGGCCTAAATATTGGACTAGTAGCCTTTTGTGGAGTCTTCACCTACTGTGAGGTAACCTTATGTAATCTAACATGACAGACTGGTCATACGGTAGACAAGACAGGAAAGGCTCTGAAAGTTCTGAAGACCTCCATCAATTTTCTTACTAATGTGGTGTTGGATAACCACTTAGACCTAGACTATCTATTGGCAGAACAAGGAGGCATATGCACAGTCGCCAACACCTCCTGCTGTACTTGGATAAATACTACAGGGCAAGTAGAAGTTAACATCCAAACAATCTGTAATCAGGCAAAGCGTCTACACTCTTTAGGTAAAGGGAATCCAACAGCTGACTCGATATGGAATGCTGTAAAATCAGCCTTACCCTATATAACTTGGTTTCTTCCCTTCTTGGGGCCGTTATTGGCCACGCTTTTTCTATTAATTTCTGGGCTGTTGTTTGTTTAATGTTTGTTTAACCTACTAGTAAAATTTTTGTGTTCCAGATAACAATTTTATGTCAAGTTAGTTGTCATACAAGGCTTCCAGCCAATTCTGGAGGCCGCCAGTCCAGACCATATTGGCCCCTCTACTGAGCTATGAGAGATGACTGTTCCTCCCAGGGAGGAAGATAGGGAGTATGCCCATGCCCAGCAGAAAGCAGCTGCAGAAAAAAGACCTTCACCCAGAACCCCTTAAGAATCAGGAGGATACAATCTCTCAGGGAGGAATGGAACAGGCAGGCTGGTTGCTTCCCTGATTTATTTTATTTTTTAATTTTAATTTAGAAAGCTTTTGAGGAACAGGTAATTTTTGGTTACATGGATAAGTTCTTTAGTGGTGATTTCCGAGATTTTGATGCCCTCATTACCTGAGCTGTGTACACTATACCCAGTATGTACTCTTTTATCCCTCACCCCCTCCCACCCTTCCCCGAGAGTCCCCAAAGACCATTATATCATTCTTGTGCTTTTGTGTCTTCATAGCTTAGCTTCCGCTTATAAGTGATAACATATGATATTTGGTTTTCCATTCCTAAGTTACTTCACTTAGATTACTGACCTCAAGCTCCATCCAAGTTTCTACAAAGGCCATCATTGTGTTCCATTTTATGGCTAAGTAGTATTCCATGGTGTATGTACACCACACTTTCTTTATTCACTTGTTCGTTGATGGTTATTTAGGTTGGCTCCATATTTTTGCAATTGCAAATTGCACTGCTATAAAGATGTGTGTACATGTGTCTTTTCCATATAATGACTTCATTTCCTTTGGGTAGATACCCAGTAATGGGATTGCTGGATTGAATGGTAGTTCTACTTTTAGTTCTTTAAGGAATCTCCATTCTGTTTTCCATAGTGGTTGTACTAGTTTACATGCCCACCAGCAGTGTAAAAGTGTTCCCTTTTCATCACATTCATGCCAACATTTACTATTTTTGATTTTTTTAGTTATAACAATTCTTGAAGAAATAAGGTGGTATCTCATTGTGGTTTTAATTTGCATTTTTAGTGATGTTGAGCATTGTTTTCATATGTTTGTTGGCCATTTGTGTATCTTCTTTTGAGAATTGTCTATTTGTGTCCTTTGCCCACTTTTTGATGGGATTATTTGTTTTTTTCTTGCGGATTTGTTTGAGTTCCTTGTAGATTCTGGATATGAGACCTTTGTCAGATGTGTAATTTGTGAAGATTTTCTCCCACTCTGTGGGTTGTCCCTTTACTCTGCTGATTATTTCTTTTGTTGTGCAGAAGCTCTTTAATTAGTTCCCATTTATTTATTTTTGTTTTCATTGCATTTGCTTTTGGGTTCTTGGTCATGAATTTTTTGCCTAAGGGTTTCATGTTTTAATATGGTCTAGAGGAAAATAACAAGAATCTACTACTCAAGCTGTAGCTTACCTAACTTTCAGCCAATCAGTAACAAAAGACCCAAGAAGCTATTAATAGTAAGTTTCTACTTCAAGAGGCTAGGGATTTCCCTGGGGCCCCTCACGTGCACTTAGTCTTAAACTCCAAACTATGGTTAACCCCTCCTCATTTTAATGCCAAAAGTTATGCCTAGGGTGGAGATTTAAAATGCTAATGCTACATATGATGTATGAAGGAGCATGTTGAGCTAATGCACAAGCACGAGAAAAACGCCTCCTACATGCCCTGATGTAATAGTTTCCTCTAGAAAATCCCTATTGCCCTAACCCACAGACTACCTTCAAGAAGCAGCCCATTCCTTTTCCCCTTCTTGGTGCTGAATCCCTCTGCACAAGCTGAATAAACTTTCCTTTGCTGCTATGTTTGGTGATCTCTCTTGATTTCTATCCTGGGAGATTGCAATAACCCAGGGCACTGTTAACAACTACAACCAAATACTGTCCTTGCACGTGATCAAATTCAAATAGCTATTGAGGTATCAGTTGAAGATGATGCCATCTCATGACATTGTAACTCTCTTTGGGGGTACTAGAGGGTAACATTCATCAGTGCTATCATGAGGAATCTTTTTGATGGTACCAGCCTTCTCAGTGTCTTTGCAAGCTGATTTCATACAAGTACTGGTAAAGCCTCACACTGGTTATATGTGATGCCCAAATCACTCTGAAAAGGCTGGAAACAGGGGTAGAAAATTCACAACGATAGGTCTCAGAGTGTGTCACATTTTCTAAGTTTCTTTTTGGGGCTTTCTCCAAGAACCAGAGAAATAAAACGCCAAGGGCAAGAAATTTCCAGAGGACCTATTCCCTTCCAGGTCCACATGGCTCCCTTCCTGTTGGAGTCCCTGACGTGCATCAACATTATGTTGGTGTGCTGGTTTGGCAGCCTGCTGTAATAAAGTACAGTCGTCCCTTGGTAGCTATGGGGATTGGTTGCACAATACCAAAATCCTTGGAGGCTCAAGTCCCTTACTTAAAATGGTATAGTATTTGCATATAACCTACACACATCTTCTCATATACTTTAAATCATCTCCAGATTACTTATCCCTAATATAATGTAAATGCTATGTAAATAGTTGTTATACTGTATTTTTTAAAATTTTGTGTTATTGTTACTGTTGTATTGTTATTTTTAGAAATTTTGAATCCATGATTGATTGAATTTGCACATGCTGAACCCATGGAAAAGAGGACTGACTGTACCACAGACTGGGTGGCTTAGACAACAGAAATTTACTGTCTCACAGTTTTGGAGGTTAGAAGTCTGCAGGTTTGGTTTCTTTTGTGTCTTGTCTCCTTGGCTTGCAGATGGCCATCTTCTCCATGTGTCTTCATATGGTCTTCCGTGAGTGTGTGTCTGTGTCCTAATCTTCTCTTCTTATAAGGACACCAATCTGATTGGATTATGTCACACCCAATTAAACTCATTTAACATAACTACCTCTTTAAACATCCTATTTCTAAATACAGTCACATTCTGACGTACTTGGAGTTAGGATTTCAACATATAAGTTTTGGGGTATATAATTCAGCCCATCACAGCTTATATGCTCACACACAGTGAGCCCAGGGTCCGAGTCCCCAGTCTAAGAGAGAATCCTCCCAGGGTACTGCCTGCCCTTCAAAATGCTAGTTTCTTTTTCTCTTTTTACTCCAATGCCAAATGGAGACCTTTTTTTTTTTTTTTTCTTAGAGCTTTTGCTGTTAACCTTCCTCACTCCTCCCAGCTGCAAAAGAGATATGACCAAATGGCTCCAAGGTCACCCACCCACGACCGTCTTCTGACCTTTTTCCTCTGAACAACAGGCCTATTCTGCCTTGCTTTATTAAAAGGTGCATGCATATTCGACACAGATATTGCCAAGGGATATTTGAGCTTTTTCAGGACAGCCCAGATTTCAAAAAATCCAATCTCCTTGTTAAATCATGCTGATTATGCTTCTTGGTTTGGGATTTGGGAACTGTGGTCACTGTAGGTAAAAACCATACCTCTTTAGAGGCATATGCATAATTATGTATAATAATGTACCTCTGAAGATGGATAATGAATGATAATTAAGATATTTACATTATGCACATGTGCTTTCAGCCCCAGGACTCCAATTAAAAAATGCCAATTGTCCCTTAACATAAAATGAGATTCATAACAAACCTTCATAGAATTTTGTCTCAAATGTTTTCCTTCAGTTCTATGGAGTACAAAGAAAGAGACCAGAATCAGACTGCTGGATATATCACACATTCTGAATTTTCTAGGCAGTCCCAGTTTCAAAGTGTATGTCCCAGTTTGGGTTTGGAAAATACAATCCTCATAATTGCAACAGTAATTGAACAATAAGATTTGGTTACTTCACTTTTTAAATAGTCAATCCACATTTTTTTAAAGAAGCTACAGGGTACACCACATGATGAAGACCACTGCTTTTTTTCTTTTCTTTTCTTTTACTGTGAACTGTTTCCCTGTGTACCTCTTGGTCTGTCACCTCCAAAGAGGAAAACTTCAGATCACCTCTGGCTACTTGGGTATTAATAATGTGTGTGTATGGGTCTGTTATTACCACCTTTTCTATGTCCTGTATGATTCAATGTATTTAAAGACCTCTTACTATAGTTTGGCTCTGATAATATTATTGTTGTCTCCTTAGGTGATGAGAGAGGAATGCCTAAATTTCACCTTAGAATGGCAAAGAACATTCTAGAATATATAATTTACAAAGTAATTAGATAGATTCACTGAGCTCTGATTCTGTGTGCTTGATGCCTGAAGTAGGGAGGGGTGGTAGTGGAATAGGAGTAAAGAGACATTTCTATTTTTTTCTCTGACATTTTATTGTAGAAAATTCAAATCCACAGCAAAGTTAAAAGAATTTTACAGTGGAGAGTATTCAAGTGTTTTTGAACTATAAAAATGGTAATTTTTTTCTTTTCCCTAGCACACCCTGAGCAAGTGAGCTTGGGCAGAAGCATTTTGTTCTCTGTCCTTCTGAACAGTATGTTCCTAAGCGGGACATTCCTTTGTAATCTGAACAAATTGTATCTACATTCTCAGCAAATGAATGAAAATACAGTATACTTCTAAAAAGTTCCACAGGTTTTTGTTGCTTAATGAATACTGGTCACTCCTTTGCCCTGCCCCATGAGTTCTTCCAACTGTCTGCCCCCCATCTCAGCCCATTTACTTGTATATCCCTTTTCCCCTTCTAACTCTAATACCAATCATTTAGGAATGTGAAAAACTAGACTACAGGGAATATTTGGTTGATATCTATCAAAGACAGTTTAATGAAACCGGAAGAATGTTTTTAAAGCAAATGTCACAGAGAACGTCCAGCCATCTGAAGTAACCTTGCTAAATGTAGAAATATCTCTCCTCCCTCTTATTTGGCTCCTGATTTCTGTGAAGCTCGAATAAATAACACAGGGTTATTTAAGTTTTTCCTGCCATGAACGCAAGGCAGATTACTAAAATTATAAAATACAGGTAGCAGGGCCGGGTGCAGTGGCTCACGCCTGTAATCCCAGCACTTTTGGAGGCCGAGGCTGGTGGATCACCTGAGGTCAGGAGTTCGAGACCAGCCTGATCAACATGGTAAAACCCGCTCTCTACTAAAAATACAAAAATTAGCCAGGCATGGTGACGCGTGCCTGTAATCCCAGCTACTTCAAAGGCTGAGCAGGAGAATCGCTTGAACCCAGGAGGCGGAGGTTGCAGTGAGCCAAGATCACTCCATCGCACTCCAGCCTGGGAAACAAGAGTGAAACGCCATCTCAAAAAAAAAAAAAAAAAAAAAAACCAAAATACAGGTGGCAGAATGTACTTGGGTAGGACTAGAATCTGTATAAGTTTGTGCCCACCCAAATGAGTTAGAACTCTAGAGGGAATAGAGACTACCTCCCCAAATATTAATTTTAAAGGGTTTGTTCAATTTAAACAAGTCCTAGCTGTGAATCTGAATTGAACAATGTGTGTGTGTATTAATTATAACTTTCATAATAAGGAAGGTAATCATACCTTACACATTTTAGACTCTTTAATTCAAAGACTTCAAGAAAGTTTACAAGCATCAATTGCTTCTTTCAGTTCCCCTATGATGCAGATAAGTTCAGTATATTCATTTATATTTATTAACTGACACTCCAGAAACTGTATTCATTTTGGTTTTGAAATGTATCTTGGCTGAAAAGTATCTGTTTTGTATATGATAATACTTTTCATATACATATATATATATACCTTTCTTCTAAGAGCTCAGTGTCCTGAAGAACTATCATTACAAAAACCTTTGGAGTAGATAGGAGGAGGCCCCATTGCTTTGAACATCTACATGGGAAAACAGTAAAGAAAATTTTCAGTTACATTGGGACACAGCAACTTAGTAAAAGGCCAAAGTCCACTTTCTCATTCCAGAGAGCAAGTTGGGCAAAAACAAATTTCCTGCCAGGAACAAAGTATAAGAGCCACATTCTCTGTGAGCAAAACTCTGAACCTGAGGCTTAGCCATTACTTTTCAGATTATGGCCAGGCATTACTGGGAAAAGTCTAACTTTCTCATTCTAAAACACAATGCTTAAAAAGAAAATCTTATTCAACTACTACATATTTAGTTCCTACTACGCGTTCTAGAAACTGTAAAAAATATCTAGACGGGTTGTGTATAGTTTTCTGCTCTCAAGAAGCTTCTAAAATATCCCTTAAAAGAAGATAATCTTGTTGATAGGATATGCTTCATGTCATTAGGTGAAGGTGACATGACCCAGTTTCCCTACAAGCTTCCTCCAGAGCCTTTTCATTTCAAGTAAAGAAAATCAGCCAAATATGACCCTTCTCATGTCCCGGCTTTAATAAACAGGACTGCAAGATTCCTTCAAAGCTCTAGACCAGTCACAATTTCCTTGCCTCAGTTTCTATACCATCTTAAAAGGGAAACAGTTTCCCACAGTATTTTGTGAAGACAGATTTATGACTACCAAACAGTTTAAAGATTATGAGTGTTATATATTATTGCACACCCTTAGTCAGAAATCCTAACAGACCTAAATCTTTATAGAATTTCTTATCTTTTCTAATGCAGCAATTACTTTTAGGGTGACTTCAAATAAAATGTATATATATATATATTTTATTATTATTATTATTATACTTTAAGTTTTAGGGTACATGTGCACAATGTGCAGGTTTGTTACATATGTATCCATGTGCCATGTTGGTGTGCTGCACCCATTAACTCATCATTTAGCATTAGGTATATCTCCTAATGCTGTCCCTCCCCCCTCCCCCCACCCCACAACAGTCCCCGGAGTGTGATGTTCCCCTTCCTGTGTCCATGTGTTCTCATTGCTCAATTCCAACCTATGAGTGAGAACATGCGGTGTTTGGATTTTTGTCCTTGCGATAGTTTACTGAGAATGATGGTTTCCAGTTTCATCCATGTCCCTACAAAGGACATGAACTCATCATTTTTTATGGCTGCATAGTATTCCATGGTGTATATATGCCACATTTTCTTAATCCAGTCTATCGTTGTCGGACATTTGGGTTGGTTCCAAGTCTTTGCTATTGTGAATAGTGCCGCAATAAACATATGTGTGCATGTGTATTTATAGTAGCATGATTTATAATCCTTTCGGTACACACCCAGTAATGGGATGGCTGAGTCAAATGGTATTTCTAGTTCTAGATCCCTGAGGAATCGCCACACTGACTTCCACGATGGTTGAACTAGTTTACAGTCCCACCAACAGTGTAAAAGTGTTCCTATTTCTCCACATCCTCTCCAGCACCTGTTGTTTCCTGACTTTTTAATGATCGCCATTCTAACTGGTGTGAGATGGTATCTCATTGTGGTTTTGATTTGCATTTCTCTGATGGCCAGTGAGAAGAATCAAATAGATGCAATAAAAAATGATAAAGGGGATATCACCACCGATCCCACAGAAATACAGTCTACCATCAGAGAATACTACGAACACCTCTACGCAAATAAACTAGAAAATCTAGAAGAAATGGATAAATTCCTCGACAAATACACCCTCCCAAGACTAAACCAGGAAGAAATTGAATCTCTGAATAGACCAATAACAGGCTCTGAAATTGTGGCAATAATCAATAGCTTACCAACCAAAAAGAGTCCAGGACCTGATGGATTCACAGCTGAATTCTGCCAGAGGTACAAGGAGGGACTGGTACCATTCCTTCTGAAACTATTCCAATCGATAGAAAAAGAGGGAATCCTCCCTAATACATTTTATGAGGCCAGCATCATCCTGATACCAAAGCCCGGCAGAGACACAACCAAAAAAGAGAACTTCAGACCAATATCCTTGATGAACATTGATGCAAAAATCCTCAATAAAATACTGGCAAACCGAATCCAGCAGCACATCAAAAAGCTTATACACCATGATCAAGCGGGCTTCATCCCTGGGATGCAAGGCTGGTTCAACATATGCAAATCAATAAATGTAATCCAGCATATAAACAGAACCAAAGACAAAAACCACATGATTATCTCAATTGATGCAGAAAAGGCCTTTGACAAAATTCAACAACCCTTCATGCTAAAAACTCTCAATAAATTAGGTATTGATGGGATGTATCTCAAAATCATAAGAGCTATCTATGACAAACCCACAGCCAATATCATACGGAGTGGGCAAAAACTGGAAGCATTCCCTTTGAAAACTGGCACAAGACAGGGATGCCCTCTCTCACCACTCCTATTCAACATAATGCTGGAAGTTCTGGCCAGGGCAATCAGGCAGGAGAAGGAAATAAAGGGTATTCAATTAGGAAAAGAGGAAGTCAAATTGTCCCTGTTTGCGATGATATGATTGTATATCTAGAAAACCCCATTGTCTCAGCCCAAAATCTCCTTAAGCTGATAAGCAACTTCAGCAGTCTCAGGATACAAAATCAATGTACAAAAATCACAAGCATTCTTGTACACCAATCACAGACAAACAGAGAGCCAAATCATGAGTGAACTCCCATTCACAATTGCTTCAAAGAGAATAAAATACCTAGGAATCCAACTTACAAGGGATGTGAAGGACCTCTTCAAGGAGAACTACAAACCACTGCTCAATGAAATAAAAGAGGATACAAACAAATGGAAGAACATTCCATGCTCATGGGTTGGAAGAATCAATATCGTGAAAATGGCCATACTGCCCAAGGTGATTTATAGATTCAATGCCATCCCCATCAAGCTACCAATGACTTTTTTCACAGAATTGGAAAAAACTACTTTAAAGTTCATATGGAACCAAAAAAGAGCCCGCATCGCCAAGTCAATCCTAAGCCAAAAGAACAAAGTTGGAGGCATCATGCTACCTGACTTCAAACTATACTACAAGGCTACAGTAACCAAAACAGCATGGTACTGGTACCACAACAGAGACATAGATCAATGGATCAGAACAGAGCCCTCAGAAATAATGCCGCATATCTACAACTATCTGATCTTTGACAAACCTGACAAAAACAAGCAATGGGAAAAGGATTCCCTATTTAATAAATGGTGCTGGGAAAACTGGCTAGCCATATGTAGAAAGCTGAAACTGGATCCCGTCTTTACACCTTATACAAAAATTAATTCAAGATGGATTAAAGACTTACATGTTAGACCTAAAACCATAAAAACCCTAGAAGAATACCTAGGCAATACCATTCAGGACATAGGCATGGGCAAGGACTTCATGTCTAAAACAGCAAAAGCAATGGCAACAAAAGCCAAAATTGACAAATGGGATCTAATTAAACTAAAGAGCTTCTGCACAGCAAAAGAAACTACCATCAGAGTGAATAGGCAACCTACAAAATGGGAGAAAATTTTCGCAACCTACTCATCTGACAAAGGGCTAATATCCAGAATCTACGATGAACTCAAACAAATTTACAAGAAATAAAATGTATATTTGAATCACATCCAATTCTTGACATAGTATTTCTCATTACAATTCTATATATAATGTAAATATTTGTTTTCATTTATATGCTAAATTTAATTTTTTTGGTATTGACTCAGAACCATCAAACTGGATGACACCTTGAGATAAATTCCCACCCCTCTCATTTTATAAATAAGGAAATTGAAGCCCAGACAGGGAAAACAATTTGTCAAGTGTCAAATAGTAAGTCAATACCAGGGCTGGTACTAAAACCCTGGTTTCTTGATTCTCTCCAAGTTTCAGGCTTTTTTCACCACACCATATAGCCACAATGCTTAAAATAAAATACAATTTTATCTGAAGACACAAATTACTGACATTTCACATACACATATCATAAATGTGTCCCCCTTCTTCCATTCTCAACTCTATCTCTTCATTGTCAGCAGATGGCCTTGCTTCCTTTTTCACAAGGGAAATAGGGGCAAACAGTGAGAGTGCCTTTGAGCTCCCCTCCACCCACCACATCTACAGAAACAAACATTTTTACCTTTCACACCCCCACCTCTTCCTGTCCAAGGGGAGCAATTCCTCTGGATACATCCCCATTAAACCTTCCTTTCCCCAGCCTATCAAAATGCATAAGTCTCATTCATCTAATTTTGAAAAACCCTCCCTTAGTACCAATTTCCCCCTTTAAATTCAACCTTCAATATTCAACTACCTGCTGGTCTACACCTAAATGTCCCCATCGGCACCACAAATTTAGCTCATCCAAGACTAAACTCAGCGTCTCCATCTTCAAACATTCTTGGTCCCCAGTATTCTCATCCCAGTG